>NW_010262300.1:0-14487 GCF_000690775.1 Eurypyga helias
TGGCTGAACCCAGCACAACACCAAACGTATTAGCAACGTAAGAAATAAAAGAGGCTCCCAAAAATAATTGATGTACTACCCTGTTCTGATTTTCAAACTACTCGGAACAAAATATAGTATCTAGACTTCATTTTCTGTCCCTCCAGGCACCATCATCCTGGATGACAGGGATTTAATCTGGCAATCAAATGGAAGAGCAGCAACAAAATAATTCCCTCCAGTGTTGTGCACTGTCGCTACTCATCACTTCCCTTGAGTTTTAAATGAGAAGGTTTGCGGGTGAAAGACGTTGGGGTGGTGCTTTGGTTTGGATTTTTTTTTTAATTATTTTAAGTAGAAGTGCAACCTCAGTGGAGATAGTTGAGAATTGAGGGCTTTTTGCTCATAAATTTCGCCTCGATCCTGAGTAAGTTCCGGGCACATGATGCCTCTTCTAAACCTGAAGAATAGACCCTTTTTAGAGATAACTATTGCTTTCACCATCCTCCTCTGTAGACGCTGACCTTGGCTTCCCAGCACTGGGAAGCAGCTGTAACATCCTGGCACATTTCCCAGGCATGAGTGCTGCGTGAAGGTCTGGGGAGCAGAGGTCAACGCAGTGAATCTGCTCCCTGGTGCCAGACCTCACATTCCGCAGTAGCACTAAGTGAAGAGCCCTGAACTAGAAGCCAGAGAGACTGAGACACAAATGCTGCCAAAGGAGACATTTTCACAAATTCATCTTTTTCATTCCATCCCACATCCTTTCTCTCATGGCTTATTTTGAAAAGTTGTTCCCAAGTGACTGCAACCATCAGATGACTTCTGAGCTAAAGAATGGAGAAAAACTCTGTATCAGCACTTCAGGACCTGCTGAAAAACCAATGTCAAGACCAGAGTGGCACCAGTATGCATCAGTGGTAGCATCAGTGTCATGGGGCTGTAAGCGATGGTGCCCAAAATCTAACATCACAGTGGAGACATATCACAAATCTGCACAACGGGAGTTTTCAGATCCTTGGAACAGTAACATCCTCAATCTCACTCTTTCAACACAAGATATGGAGGACATCATTTGAATCAGATATCTGCTCACAAACAAAGTACTAGAGAGTGTATATGTAAGACAGGAACTTAATTAAAGATTTTTTGCATCTTGCAAAGGACAACATAGGCTGAGCTCATTTGCCTCAGCATCAGAAATCCATCAAAGTGAGAATGAAAAACAAACTGAAGAAAAGGAAACTGCAGTTGTTTTATACATCTTTTTACTGACGTTAGTTATGACATCAGACTCAATTCACACTACTTGCAAAATATCACCTTATGTTTACAGGTGCTACATACCAAAAGCTTTTACCTGAGCAATTGTCTATCTGACTTGAAGCCAGTTTCCAAGTAGGAAGTTGCAGCTACTTTTTCAGAGTTGTCCTTTCCTATTATTTATATCTTTAACCATTTTTTTCAAAAATAACCAGTTATTCCCTAAACAATGACTAAATACAGGGGAAAGTACTGTTCAAGGCCAACATCTTGTTGAAGAATTGAAGAACACACAGTTTTTCATCAAGTTCTATATCCAGATAGAGCAGCAGAGCCACCTTTTTGAAGGTAGCTTTGCCTATAGATTTGTCATGCCTATGTTTAGGTTTTTGTTTCGTTTTGTTTTTTTCCCACATCTCTTAAAGACACTTACTGTTTCAGTCTTAAAAGTTAGTCACTTTTGTCACCTGTGAATGGGACTTAACATCATACAGATAGAATATATTAACATCTTTTGGAAAAACAGGCAATCTTCTTCTGATATGGATGTTTCTCAAGCCCTTGCGCAGTAGAAAAAGATTTACTGAGAACAAGTCTCCCATTAATGCGATACACTAATTAGTGACTTGGACATGTGAGAAGTAGAAAAGGAGCTGGAAGAAGAAAAAAAGTACTATGTTCTGAGGACTTTTTTTGTTTCAAACTCATTTTCATGTTTCATCTTTCTCTGCAATAACACCACGAGTTTTCAAACTTGGCAGTACTTGGGATAATTAATACTGATTACTGCACTGATTTCTATCATCTAGATAGCAAGATAACTGGCAGAGTAGAAACAGCTAGATACACAATTTTTTCAAATACTGTTACATAAACTCCTTATGGGTTTCATGTTGCTCACTTGCAGCTTGGCCATGAATTGTTTTCTACGCTCAGAATCACTGAAGTATGCAACAAAAAGATTACTGTTGTTACAATAATGAGAAAGTTATTCTCATGAGATTAAACTCTCATTAAAGGAGTGTCTTTCTGCTTGCTTTGAAAACTCTGCAGTTGATCACTGGTACTGTGTCAGATGGCTGATGATACATACATACACACATGCAGAAATGTTTTATATCTGCTGTAAGAGCCCTGTCAGGTTTTTGAGACATATGCAAAGAAAGACATTTAGTGCATGTAAACCCAGGTTGCAAATGGCTCATCTGAGCAGGTTTGCTATGACTACACTATGCAATGAAGTATCTTGCTTGATCCTTAGCTTTATAAACTTTTCAAGGGTAAAGACCATTTTGCATAAAAATTAGCTTTTTGCTTTTTTTGCTTAATGAAGGTGTTTTTCTCTTCCACTCACCCATCCGTCCATCCCCTCACACCCACACCCAGCTGCCTCAAGGTTAGGATCCCATCAAGACTTGATACATTACGTTAAAATGTAGGTAGCGTCCTGTGCCTACTATGATATCTCAGTTTTACTGCTCACGGTAGTTTCTTGAATGTTAAATTTCTAATTATACAACTCCTTCAGCAACAGAATACAAAGACTTACTGTATTTCTGTCTACTTCCTAGAATTTCTCACATGCACAGATCAATAGAATATCTAAATATATATTGTTTCTTTCTCTAGTGATCACCAACTACTGAAAATTAACAGTGGTAGCCAAATATCCTCAGCCACCAGAGGATGACTGCAAAAATGTCACTGCCATAAAAATACATTATTATAATATTTCATGGCATGGAGAATTTGACCATATTGTGTTAACAGAAATTAAAGGGATCCTCCAGAGATATGAAATGCATGTCTCCAGAAAGGTACAGTATTATAGTGGATTTGACCACACAAAGCTAATTCCTTTAAGTACATTACGGAAACTTTGAACATATAAAGTTTATTCCTTGAGGTAAATAGTAGTAGCAATGACATTCAGTATATAGCTGTCAAACTAAGGTTTTTACAGTTATTAAGTTTTTCAGCTCCATGAAGCCTAAGAAAAATACAGTGTACCAATAATAAAGCAATTATTTGACAAAATACAGGGCTTACAATCCTAGGTTCCTATTAATTCATTATAAGGCCTTGTACATGGTAAATGAAGATATTGTATTCTTCTGTTGGAGAAGCATCATTTTTAAATTGAACATCTGAAAATACAGAAGGGACCCAAAATTCTAACATTGTTTTTCAGAGTATGAATATTCTTACAACATAGTTTAATTAACTGTTATTTAATTATAATTATTTAATTCATTATACCACACCAGCTCAAGCTTAAGACTGGCATTTATCCTCTTCCACAATTATTTTGTCAAGTTACTACGTTTCCTGACCTTTCCAGTCATAAAAAGGAACTGTCTCATCAGCTGCATAAAGCACTAGGATTTACCACTGTTAACATATTCAAATGTTATTCAAACACCAAAGTCAATAATTTTATGTTATTCTTGGGTTTATGGCACATTCTTAATTCAATTACATGTTGATGGTCAGGACTTTTATATTCTTACTTTTAAATTAAATTACTTAAAATATGGAAGGAGTAGAATAGGAGCAGCTGCTTTTGAGCATTTCCAATTCTAAGCTGAAACTGTAAATAAATCAAAAGATAGACATTCAAGAATCTTTTCCATCTACCTGAATTTGGGTAAAATCTAGGCTGAATGAGTTTTTGAATAAATAAAAATTGTAAATATATTCATTAAGAACTGGAGTAAGCTGAAAGAGTCAAAATATTTTTCTTAAAATAACAGAAACATATTGATGAAACTATTATTTTAGGAATTGAAGGCTTGTAAAAAAGTGAAAGATATTTCAGTAACTTCACAGTATATTTTCTATGACTTTTTTTTTTTCTCCCCATGTATTGGGCATATTCTTTTGGGGAAGAAAGGAATTCTAATAGCAGAAGAGAAAAAAGCAAAACCCTCCTCCCTTTCACCACAGGGAATCTCATGCTAATGGAATATCAAAGTTGAGATCCATCTATTAGACCTGAGGAAGTAATTTTCCTGTAAAGATATGCCAGAAGTAACTTGTCTCCAGAGATGGAGAGAGGGAACAGTAATCAGCATGGCAATTCTGAAAGATCACGTTAAAGCAGGGAAAAACATGCAGCAGAGAAGCTCTTGGACTGACAATTACTCCCCGGCACTAGTTCATCTAAGTCTGCTGTTAACTTGGCTTCGATTACCTGAATTCATCACTTTTCATCTACACTGAGGTCCTCAAAGCATCCCACACCTCCTGCTCTACTGAGGGAAAACCTGATGTAAAGATTTGCTCTGCCTCACAACTGACAGCTAAAAAAAGGCCACAACAGATTTTTCTCACCTTCTCAGGACCTCCTTTCTCACCTTCCTTTGTCCTGGCTTAATCAATCAAGGACAAATTTGTGTGTGTGCAAGCCAGCTGGGGGCATGTATTAAGATTCACTTTTCAGGTGTTTGAAAGTCTGGTTATTTCCTGTCTATGAAAGGGAGCTAAAGGGATCTACTCATTGTAGAAAATGAGCTCTCAGTGCAGTCCTGGAAGGATCTGGCCATAACAGTAAGCTACTACATGTAACAAAATCACTTTTGACTTACTTTCAAACATTTTTGAAGTGAGTGGTCAGCTCAGGGAGCCTTTTTGCTAATGAATAATTTATTTCTGACACTGTTTGAAATTTTTTTAAAAATTGTTGTGGTGAAAAAACGTCTATAAATGACATGGACTTTAAGTGTATTCACCTTTCATTATATCATCTCCCCTGACATTCCAGGAGTTTGGGCATTCTTAAAGAAACAGAAAGGAGTATTTACCTTATAGGGCTGTGCTTTACATCTCACTCAACCTCTTAATTTTTCATCCTTGAATTTATTATCAGCTCGCATAGTTCATTATATCTGGTACTGAGGGCCAGAAAACACTTGAGTCAGACACAAAAAGGAACATGGATATTCTTCTTCATTAATTATGCATAGACTACATACCCTGACTCACCTGTAAAAAAAAAAAAAAGTGTGACAAAGTATGTATTTTCACAGAAAGTGCATTTAGTTTATTATATTTAAGTTTGGAGTGCTCATTGTTTTCACAGATTCCCTCTCACTGCCAGTTTGTCTTTGTTGTTTTACTGCTTTCTTCTTTTCTAACATTTTCCTATCATCCCACTAAGTCAAGAAGATAAAGCTTGTTTCTTTGAACTCATATTAATACAGTCCTGGGAACTAGCTGACAAGAGATACTCTTGACAGAAAGTCTCTGAAATCCACCATGTGCCAGAACTTGCTCTCTGTTGTGCAGCATACACAGTCACTGTGGGAATGGGAAAGCACGAATACCCGCTATTCCTTAAATCCATTCTAAAGTTAATATTTCATAACTTACCTCTGGAGACCAAGACCAGAGTAAAACTATTTAACCAAATATCTGGATGACCTGCAAGCACAGAAAATAATAAAAATCCCACCTTCATCTATGCAGCATGTGCTAGGGGATTGTAGTCCTGTGTTTTCCTTATTTATTGACGCCAGCTTTCCCTGAGTCAGCAAAACTACTTGCACTAGTAAATGCTTTTCATACAAGTAACAACATTTGTTCTGGAATAATTAAACAAGCTTCCCAAAGTATACACACAAAACATTAAAACTGTGTGGTATAGCTTTTAAAAAACTTTAAAACAGTAGAACCATTGTGAAAATCGCAAAGGAGGAAAAAAAAACCCACAGTACAATTGAAATCAGTTGTGGGTAATTGTTTTGTGGACCCAAAGAGGAAGCAGTCATGAACAATAACTCTTTGTCCTGTAAATCTTATTCAAAGTCTTAAGTCATTGACTATCTAGTTTCTGTGTAACCTAAGATTTTCCAGGTATTACACATAATGTGAGTGAATCAACACAACCTTTCACAATGACAGTTTAGAGATTATACCAGAAAAAAAAAAAAAACCCACACAAAACCAAAACTGCATATATATATTATTTTTATATAACTGAAATGAGTGGTAGACTTAGTGATAAAACAGTTAAAAAAAGTTACCAGAATGTGTTTGAGAAGAGACACAATCTTCTCAGGATAGAATTATGCTATGAGTTCTTGACCTACATTTCACTTTAAAAGAACAAGAAAGTAAAATTTACAAAAAGCATATGAAGAGGCAGAAATTAGCTTTACCATTGCACTATATGAAGAATATGAAGATGCAATCCGTGCTATTGGTGTGATGATGTAGATCAAAAAGAAAAAGAAGCAGCAAGGATTTACACAACTGTAACATGAACCTCTTTTCCTCACAGTCTTGAACAACCTTTTTTCCAAACATATGCTTAATGCTGAACATCTAAAAGCTATCAAAAGCAGAATGCACACATTGCATGAAAGGAAAATGGAAAATAGTTCTAGGGACATAGCTGCATTTTTAAAGATGTAGACCCAGTTACAGTTGGGAGAGATTTTTTTTGAGTTAAATTAGTGTTAAGCATACAAATGAATTAGATTATATTACAAAAGTTTTTAACTAAAATAAAATGTAGTTAAAATATTTACCTGTGAAGCTTTACAATTAATCTCTATATAAATTTTAGAATATTAAAGCAGATCTACTTTTGGAAAGATCAGTATGCATCTACTACCACATAATATTTAAGATTAAAAAAAACAGAGAAAGAAATACATCTAGATGGTGTTTCTATAAAACTACAATAATCAAAATCTAGGGTGGACATTCATTTGGTGTGTTAGAGCCAAAGAGATATATCATCAGAAATATGGTGAAAGTCTGTGATGTCAAACACAAACCAACATTATGCTTCTGGCCAGTCCGTGATCATTTCCAAGATTCCTAGGTGACTGGAGTTTCCAATTCAAGCTCGCTGTGTTATCAGGGCAACCCATCCATTGCATGATGTGTGGAAGAGACTCTTCCTTTTACCATCCAACCCAGCACTGGTAGCCGAGGTTCCAGGAGGAGCTGTGTTTCGGTACCAACTACTTCTGAGGCAGACCAAACTCCTTCATAAGCTGCTAGTATCTCTTTTTCAGGTGGAGTATAGCGGGCCTCGGATCCTCTGCAGACCCAAGCAGAAGAAAACAAACTCTATCCCAATTAAAACCAGCACACTTACATTTCTTGCACCATAACATACAAATTTTTAAGAACTCATTTAGCAAAGCATACATACGTGATGGAGAAGCTGAGACACCATTTCTTGTTTATATACTCTGCTATGAGAGAGGATAGAAGTGGAAATACACACCCCCATCACCTCACTTCAAAATCTGCAGCATCCGTAACATACCCAGGAATAAATCTTCAGCAGCAGACAGGGCAAAAACAACCCCTGTAGCACTGTATCCTCAATATCCCACCCTTCTTATATCTTAATATAGTAAGTGTGGAAACAGCCATCAGGCTTACATACTAAGGACGCAAATCACATTTGTTCATTAGTTACAACTTTGTATCCTGGGTATCAGGGCTGGGCTAGTTAGCACACTCAACTAGTACACTTAAATTCTTAAGTCCTTGGATGATTTGGGAACTGCACAGATCAAATAAGGGACAGGTTTGAGATCAGTTGGAAACAAGGTGATTGATTGAACCTTCACTATCAAGTATTTCATTGATCGTTACAGGATCCTACCAGATGGAAATCTTGTACTGTTCCTGAAATTCCCTCAGGCATCTCCTGCTTAGTCCTGTCTGATTTGTATGCTTAAACGTATTGACTGACATCCTGGATGAAGTGTCCAAAGTCTCCCCTGAATGGTTTCTGCTACAAAAATTCTCACAGTATACATAAATAAGACATTTGTAAGGAGTCGAGAGAAACTGTTCATGCAGAAATGTTAACAGGGGTCAGTTCTTGTATGTGATTAAGATAAATCAGTAGCAATGAATTACATGTATTGCTGGAGTGGTCATATATGACTGTGGACAACTGGAATATAAAAACTGGGCAAAAGAGCAGTTTGGGAAGTCTCACCTGATTCATTTAAAGATGCTGCTGATACAAAGAGTCTTACAATGGAGACTCCTATCACAACTGAGCAGCAATGGACTGTTCTGTTTCCCCATGAAATTGTCACAGTATTCCAATAAATTAACTTTATATATATATATGTATATACACAAGTATTTAACACTATTGTATGTGTACAACATGAAAACGACTAATTACTTTAGCAGAACAACAGATTTGCATTTGTATGGCTAGTACTGATATTCATGATTACCAGAAACTGCTGTATTGGCTGGACATGCCCCTTTTCAAAGTAAAGCTGTTGGTCAATTTTGCTGACTGAGGTTCAGCTCTGCCCACTCAGCCTTGGGGCCTTTCCTGAAGGGATGCTCCCAGCCTGTCTGCACCCAGCTGTACTGCTGTAGGGGGTCCTCTGTCCCCAGGATGATGCTTGGCATTTGTCCTTTGCTCAATTTCACAAGGTCCCTGTTGGCCCATTCCTCTTGTCTATGCAGGTCCCTCTGGATGGCATCCTACCCTGAGGCTGTGTCCCCAGTCTGGTGTCATCTGTGCACTTGATGACTGTATGGTCTGTTACCTCCCCCAGGTCAGGTGTTAAATGACAAAAACATTAATAAGGAGAGGTTCCAGTACAGACCCCTACAGTCCTCCCCTTCTACAGTTCTCTAGGTAAAGCATGACACATTAACCATGATCCTTTGGGGGTGACCGTCCCACTAGCTTTTCACTAATTATCCATGCCTCCAGATCACAATGTCATAACTTAGATACAATAACATATAAAAGACAGGTTTGTCAGATATGATTCACCCCTGGCAAACACTGTCTGTTTCCAGTAACCCTCTCCTCCTCCACATGCCCAGATATGTTTAAAAGGACTCACTCCATGACTTCCCCAGGGCCCAGACTGAATCTGTCCAGACTGCATTTCTCTGGCTCAGGTTTATTGTCTGTTTTGAAGGTGAGTAACTAATTTGCTTGTCTTCAGGCATTGCAGACTTCCCCTGGTCTGCATGACCTTCTGAACATGACGGCCTTGTAAGGATATGAACCTGTTATCTCACCTCCAAGCTGGATACAAGAAAACCTAGAAAACCAATTTTTTTAGATCTAAAAAGTGTCAGCCCGACCCAGTGGTATTCAATTCTGCCAAGAACCATGTCTTTCCAACAGCAGCAAGACAGAGGCCATTCATTCCTACAGGTGAACAGTTCTGCTATCTGACAAAACTAATATCTGATTTTGCACTTTATTTTAAGCTTTTCTTCTGCTGTGGGTATAAGCTCATTCAGATAAAAATGTCCAAGAGAACTCCAATGGGACAAATAATCAGATTTCAGTGAAAAATACAGCACAGACACATCAGTCAAAATTTAGTTACACATATCTGGATTAGCCTTTGAACAAAAAAGCAAAAAGAATCTGCCAAGAATAAAACCGGGTACTTGGACCTTAGCTTGGAACCAGATCAAAGTGTTTTAAATAGGGCTAAAGGACAAGTTCTTCCCTAAGGAACAAAATCAGCTGGAGAAGAGACAACATATTTGTTTCTTCAGTGATCCTAACAACTCAAAGTGACAATGGACAAATGATGACAAATTGAAAGAATGATGTCAACACTTCAGTTATTGCTTACTGTATTGGTTCAGTGATACACATTGTTGGCTGAATAAAGCAGCAATATTTCTGAGAGTTGCTGGTCAGTGTCTGTAAACAACCTGCGTGACAGGTACATGGATTGCTGGTCTGCAAAACAAAGTACTGTATCAAACAATACATCACCGAGAAACAGAACAAACCCATGTTGGCTTTGCAGAATTGGGAAGGAAGAGCAAAACATGAAACCAAAAGCTTATAAAAAAACTCACAGTGATTACCTCATGAATATTTAAGAGATGAATGCTCTGAAGAATGCACACTGGTTAATACTGAAAAAAAAACCCATGTTTGCCTATGTAATTCTTTTACAAATTAAAAGCTAAATGACGTGTCTACAGAATTAGCAATATTACTCATGCTGGTCATGATAATTATGAGAATATCTACTCAAGAAATCTTAAAGTTTCTTGAAATAGTACATGAAATAGTAGTATCACTTTTAATCTGACACTGCCTCTGAAGCTTCCAAGAAGGTGACAAAATTCTAGCTACACTTTTTAGGGCTATTCATTGTTCTTTAACTTAAAGTTGTTAATATAAGAAATTTAATTTACTGGGATAATGTCATGCATGGCATTGAATAAGACATATTCTGCAAGAAATCAACTTAACATGAGTTGTTTCATAAAGATTGTCAAGCAATAATGGCAAGGGAATTTCAAAGGTGAACTAAAATTACACATAGCAGACAGGCACAGAGGAAAGTGGAGATAAGATTGAATCTATTTGAAAGAAGGGTACAAGTTCAAGAAGATAGAAAAAAAATATTCCTGAATGGGCAGTGTGGTTCAAGTTTTGCAGAGAAAGTGGAGACAAAAATATATAGAAATTTTCAAAAAAGTCTTAGTTCCAGTTCAAACAAAATAATATAACCTGAGCAGGAAAGTTTATCATATAAAAATGACAGTCTATTCAAGGCAATAAAAACAGGCCCATTATCTTTTTAAGACTTTTGTTCTTAAACAGAAAAGTTATATGTGTGTATATATACACCTTTGAGCTCATAGCTTATCTTTGATTATATTAGCTATATATTGCTATCCAGAGAATGTAAAAGACTTCAGTCAGATTAATGTTTACTACATACTGGATTTCAGAACAGATAGGTTAGTCAGACTTGGCTTTTAGCCCTAATTGTGCAGGAACATAACTACCTATCATCAGAGCATCATCATTTCTGTTACAGATCGACAAGATAAAACATGCAAAGATAACATCAGCAAGAAACATTACCATGTTGTCACCAGCAGTAAGAGTAATGATTAGTTACAAAATGTATAAACTGCTGTGACATGTTATGGATCACAGTAGAAATACAGTCTCTCTAGCCTGAGATTCAATGCCCAACATTAACAATATGATTTATCCTATATACCTCTCTAGTGTTTCAGTTTGTTATGCTTGCACTCATTAACAGATTTCAAGGCCAAGGAATTATAATTTAGAGAGTATAACACTTGATTAAACTTCTCTATTACTATTTAAAAGTAGAAAACGGCAATTTTTAATAAATACAGTGCTGGGTCTTTCTTAAAAATATATCTCAAAAGCTTTTGCTTTCTGACAACCGGATATTGCTGGAGCATTTGCCTAAGAAATTGAAAGTTCTTTCAGAAAAACAAAAAACTAAACTGAACCTAAAGGTGACAGCACAACACAAAGATAAAAAAAAAATCATGTTCCTCCTTCAGTTTAAAGCACAAGATTACAAAGGGAAAGGCAGTATCTTTTTTTTTTTTTTGCCTTTCCCACGCCCTTCTGTCTTTCCAACATAGCTGACACTCAGTGTCTAAATACAATAGGATTCTGGTCACCCCTAGAACTGCAAAGTCTTCTCACTTCTACAGGCACAATTCCAAGATACCACATTTTTTTAATGCTGGAAAGACATGTAACGTCACCTCAGCAGTATCAAGGAAATGACTTAATAATGAAATCCAAGCAGTTGGTCAAAAAGTGTCATTGTTAAAATAAATAAATAAATAATGTTATAAGAGCTCTTTTTTTATTATTTTCATTGTTGAAAATCAGATCCTTTGAATAAATCCAAAATAATTATAAGGTATTATGAAACAATGAGTAAAAAAAAAATAAATTCAGCATGAACTAGTCAAAAATAGATATGTAACTGCACACAAAATTTACCAATTTTGGCAAGAAAAAAAGTGAATTTTAATTTACTATTTTGAAACTAAATTTTAAAAAGCCTCAAAATTTAAAAATTGCAAGAACTCATGAACATTTTAGAAATAACAGTGTAGCAAACAAAGCTTTCCTTTTATCCTCAGGCATTTCATGAAGTCAGTGGGGTGACTGTTTTGCAATACTTCGTTAACATTCTGCTTTCAAATTATCTGCAGGTAAATTTACAGACCTACTTATTTGGTTTTAAAACCCTGAATAGTTTTGGATATTTTTTCCCTCTGTGAACAACTACAACCAACTTTAGCTGAAAATTTTATCTATTTCTATATTCAATCTGTACAATTAATCACTGAGCAAATGACTACAAAGTGAAAAAAAATTCTGGTTTTGTGCATTATTTTGTTGGAATGGATGTTGATGAAAAACTGGACATGAGCCGGCAGTGTGCGCTGGCAGCCCAGAAGGCCAACCGTATCCTGGGCTGTATCCAGAGAAGTGTGGCCAGCAGGGCAAGGGAGGTGATTCTGCCCCTCTACTCTGCTCTGGTGAGACCCCACCTGGAGTGCTGCGTCCAGCTGTGGAGCCCTCAATATCAGAAGGATATTGACCACTTGGAGCGAGTCCAGAGGAGGGCCACGAAGATGATCAGAGGGCTGGAGCACCTGTCCTATGACGAAAGGCTGCAAGAATTGGGCTTGTTCAGCCTAGAGAAGAGGAGGCTCCGCGGAGACCTCATTGCAGCTTTCCAGTACCTGAAGGGGGCCTACAAGGGTGCTGGGAGAGGACTTTTTACAAGAGCCTGTAGTGATAGGGCAAGGGGTAATGGGTATAAATTGAAATCAGGGAGGTTTAGATTAGATGTCAGGAAGAAATTCTTCACAGAGAGGGTAGTGAGGCACTGGAACAGGTTGCCCAGAGATGTTGTGGATGCCCCATCCCTGGATGTCTTCAAGGCCAGGCTGGATGTGGCTTTGAGCAACCTGGTCTAGTGGAAGGTGTCCCTGCCCATGGCAGGGGGGTTGGAACTAGATGATCTTTAAGGTCCCTTCCAACTCTAACCATTCTATGATTCTATGATTCTATGTTTTTGAATATTCATTTGACAACAGACTGTTCCATTCGTAAGTAACCTAGAAAAAGAATAATAAATTTTCTAAAAAAAAAAAAAAAAAATGACATAAATCCCAGGCACTTAAAAAAAAAAAGCTGAAATGCAAAATTAGGTGACTAGAACCTAAAACCTAATGAATTCAAGTGCAGGCAGGAATCCAGATATCTTTCGATACACGGGCTTAATATCACTTACTAAAAGCCGCAAAGGAAGTTTGTGGCAAAACAGGAAATTAAGCTGGGTCTCAGTGCAGCATCACAGTTGTTTTTATATAATCATATATTTTGTATAAAAAGTGACCTTTATTCACAGGAACCTGCAGACACCACATCTTATAAATGAATCTGCACCACATAGAAACCCACACACGGCAAGTCGTGGAAGCCAGCAATTCACACGCTTCTTGCGTTCTCTTTTATGCCATTGGTCTAGTTTGGCACTAGTTCGTTCTTATAGTTCATCAAAGTAATTTTTTAATCACTCACACTACGGTATCGGTCTCCCGCTGAGAAGGCCCTTGATGCATCAGCTTCTGTGCACTTTTGTATCTGGGTGTCAGTGACAATATTAAGTGCCCACTAGCATTTCAGTGAAGACTGATATTCATGCTGAGCAGAGTTGGCTGCCAGGCAATTTGTGTTAATCAAAGGTCATTAACCCTAGTGAATGGGATCCTGAGTCAGCTATGACTCTGAGCTAAATCTGTCTGGATCTTTTCCTAATTCCTCATTCCTTAAAGAACACTGGAATGCTTCTCAATTAAAAAACAAACAAACAAACAAACAAACACCCCAACCAACCTGCCAACCCCCACCAGAAAAATCAAGGAAAAAAAAAACCTGGAAAAGTTGAAATTAGCAAGTCTGCCATAACAGAGAAGGTTTATACATGCTCCCCCTGCCCACTGGCTCCTCCCAGGCATATCCTTGCTTCCAGGCTTGGTTTTACATGCCTGTGTTACTTTCTGAGCTGAACTGCACAGTGCTATATCCCCTGTTGTCCCTCAGAGAGCTATTTCCATCAGCTCAGTGGCTGACTGCACCCTCATTCATGCTGTCATCTTTCAGTCCCTCTGCTTGAGCTGTGAGATCGCAGCTCCATCCTGTGAATTTCCTCCTTGCCACATCTCAAAATCTCTTCAGCTTGCTCAGCTTCTTTGCCAGAGAAGGAGAAGTCTTCTTCCTTTCCCAAGAGACCCATCTCATCCAGTCACTCCTCCCTTTATAAAAACTGAATAAAGTTACAAAGAAAGGGAGAAGAAAATAAACTCCAAAACAATGTCACCCAGAACAAACATGCTGTAGACATTTCAGTAGCATCCATTCATTCGTAACAGGAAAAGTATATAGCTTAGCAGCAGGAA
>NW_010262300.1:14518-39756 GCF_000690775.1 Eurypyga helias
CCTGCAATTCCTAGTGTTACATGACTGGCAAACACCAGAATTAGTTTGGCAGCAGGACTGAGTGTTTAGCCTGGCACAGAAGTTTAAGGCAATTTACTTCCATTATCAAATTGCTTCTATATACTCTACAATATCTAGTTTGCTCTGGAGTATAAATCCAGACTTCAAAAGACAATTTTTTTCTGATTCAATTACCAGCGATTTGACTCACTATTTTGGCAAGTGGCATCTCCTTCTTCCTGGAATCTTAAGATAAATTTTCTTTATTATTTTCAACTGCTGCTTTCCTGTTGGGAAAACAACAAACAACGTTATTGGAGATAGTATGGGTTGGTTTTTTATCAGTAGCTTTTCACTGACTCATTCTTCAGACCACAGTGAATATTCAAGTAATATATGCTGCACTATTAGCTGCACTCCTAGCTGTGATTATTGAAAATATTAGGTTACGCTGAAACAGAGTTAAACAGCTCACTTGTCCTAAAGATGTATTTTTTCTTTTTTGCAAATCATAGCTGAGAGGTGGATAAAATACCTCTATTTGGATACAATGAATTGAACTTGTAGGCAGTCAAGATGCTTTCCTATTTGTGCAAGTTATACATTTTTTTCTTCTGTCCAGTAAATCATAAATTATGATCCTCCATTCAAGGTATCAAAACTGTTCTCATATCTTTAAACATGAGGTCTTTTTAGACAGAAACATGTAAGAATATAACACTAAAGTAAGAGTCGAAACTGACCCAGAGGGGACAATAATCTCAGAAATATTTGCGTAACACTAACAAAACAGCTGATTTTACCCTCCTTTTAAATACCATGACTATTTAAGCTCTTTATATATATTGATTTGTCATACTCAAAATACAATATGGTAATCCTCACAATGACACCTAGAGAATGGCTAGACAGTATCTATCATATCTCACTATTTGTTTAACATGTTTTTATATTTTAAGATTCTGAGTAATTTAATTAGTCTACAGAGGTCAAGCTACTTTTCAGGACCATAGTCAGCAGTGCCTGAATCCACAAGGATTGCTGTTGTTCAGCAACCATTTCACTGGTCTATTAATTTAGTTAGAATTTCTAAACATTTCTTCAAAAAAATCTTTAATGAAGATGTACATACTTTAGGACTTTCTTTGCCTTCATGGGTTTATTTGCTTTCTTTCCATCTCCTCCATGTCTGCTATTTTAGGTACTTCCCCATAGTTTTCTTCGCATTCCATCTGAAAATGTATTATGTATTTATGTAATAAATGGGTTTATGTATTTCCCCTTTCTGTATCCATTCCCATAATAGTCTGAGGCATCACCTGGCACCCCAAGGCATCCTTCTATCATATGCTCCTGACAAACATAAATATGGTTACTTTGCAACTTGCTAGCTAATTATTCCCATTGGAACGCAGCGATTGGATCCTCAGTCCTGTGTCTTCCCTCATACCCACCAGGTATGAAGATACAGGAATTTCAAAAGTTGCCTGATGTTGTAACTCCCAGGGAATAATAAACCTCTTTAGAGAAAAAGACAGTAACAAACTTAAAGAAAAAAAAATAAAGTAGACTTAGTTGTACTGTGAGATTCTGTCTCACTTTACTATGGCTCCAGGGAGATATTTTCAGGGAGATATTCTGATCACTGATCAATCACATGTCAATGAGTACATTGGGTCCTGCTTTGATCTCTAACTTTCTAACAGAAGCATCATTTCAGATTTTAGACACATAGTCTTGAGCTTGGAAATGCTCAATTTTTTTTAATTCATGCCTGAAATTTTCAAGGTGTCACAATTTGTTCTTAATACTTAGGCCTTCTACCTTTGGGTCTTCAACAAATTCCACCATGGCCCTCTAACTCTTACGTTGAGGCCAATAATGAAAACTATGTCAAAATATCAATATTGAGACATGTTATTTGTGGCAATACTGATATTCGTACTTTATTCTCTCCTTTTGGTGTAACAAATTTTATCGGCCCTTTAGCCAAGTTCTTGTCCAATTTACATATCTAGTACCTAATTATTTAATGAAATTGAGATAGAGGGGATTTGCTACAATATTTTTTTCAAAAAAACAATTCATGCTTCTCCTGGCTGAATTATCTGTGTTCTCATTTTGAACCCTGTTTTGTGGATCTGTCAAGTTTTGGACTGTATTTTTCCTGCACAATTCTGATTAAGTATTTACACTCTTTTTATTCAGCAAACTTAATTTTCTTTCATATGAACCTGAAATTAATAGTTTTTCATGTGATAACTTAGTAAGATCTGTGTTTTCACATTATCCTATGTGACCCACCATAAACAAACAAACAGATAGATAAATAGATAAATAAATAATGGAGGCAGCTAGCAATAGAAAAACTTTGTGAGGTTACGTGGTTAAGAAGTATAAATAAGTTACAGAAGGGAGGAAGAGAGGGCTGAATAGCTTGCTGACATTCAACTAAACTTTAATCATTCTCTTTACAAAGAGGTAATTGCTATTTACAGGAGTTCTAGGTCATGATCCCATCTTGCACCTAACTTAGAAGAAGTACCTGAACAATATAGCACACCATGAGACCTAGGCTGTGAATGAGCACATCTTCAGGCTTCCTAAAGTGCACTCCATCATTAAAAATAAATCAAAGCCTGTAAAAGTTGACATATTGTAGCTGTTTTCCTCACTCCACCTGCTTTAATTTGACACATTTTCAGAGGAAAGTCACTATTCATTTCATACCTAAACCTGTCAAATCCTTTTCCTTCACTTAATACCAGACGAGTCAATTTTCTTAGTATAGCTTATTAAAAAACTGTAGAGACCAGAGAAATCATTGTTTACAATACTTAAGTGTGGAAAAAAATAAAGGATATGATTGCATAAACATTAAAAAGCTCAAATCAGAGTGGCAAAAAAATTAATTGTTCAAAGTGTTAAATGTTAAATAAGAAATAAATTATAATTGATACTTAATGTTCCAAATAGACATCTAGCACTATCGGTATTAGCAGAGGAATGATTTGGGGAGGTTGCTTATTTCTTGGCTTTCTTTTTATTTTATTATTTTTCAACAGGTAGAGTGTAGACTTTTTACTTCTGGACCTGTATTTCTTAGCTACTGCTATGCATAGTCAATAATTCTTTTCCCTAGGTAGGATCATGAAACTTTCTGCAAACTTGCAGTGCCACAAAATGGCAACTATCTGACAATAACTCATCACCTCATTCTGCTTTCTAGTAGATATTCCTGTAGTAAGTGAAGAAGATACAAGAAACATGGGGACGTGGATCTAACGCCTGAGGGAAAGATCCCTTGAGAGGTAACTCAGGCCTTCTGTATGTCAATGTGGCAAAAATGTCCCAGTTATTTAGTAGCAGAGTGCCCCTCAGACTTTGATCAGCAATTCTAGCATGAACCTAGTGGACAAAATTTGCGAGAAAAAAAGCAAAACAAAGCGGGTGTTTTGTGAGAGAAAGTATTAGCTTTGAAAAATATTTAGTTAAAAATGCTTAATCAGGATTAAAACAAGGCTCTATTTTCATATGTCAAGAGTAGCTTTTGAACAGCTTATGAAAATGCTATTTTTAGGTGCACTTTAAGAAATTAGAAGAATTATTTCTTCGCAATTTAATCTTTTTTATTTTTCCAACTTTTTTTGTAAAGCAATTTAAAAGAAGATACAAACAGAGAGGACAACAAATAAGCATGGAAAATCTTCTTGCAGTTTTTGTTTGTTTGTTTTTTAAATGAAATGCTGGATAATTAGACTAATGTTTATATGGAAAAATGCTAGGCAATATGAAATTTATGTTGAACTGGCTGCTCAAATCATAACAGTGTTGTGTCTGTAAAAGATATCTCAAAAAAAAAACCTTGGGCAATAAATTAGGTTTTGTATTAATCTCAGCATCTGTGAAATGCATTATTACTGTGTAATTTTGACTTTGGTGAAGGTTCAGTCTCAAGCAGAGACAAGTCTCTCGTGTTAGTTGATATTTTTATTGTTTTAATTTATTAAGTTATGACTGAGTCAAAGTTGCACAGAGGAATGCAGCTACTCAGATATCAAGCGCAAAATCTCATGGTGCGATGTGAAACCCATCTGCTCCGCTCAGTGTGCATTCATTGTAGAAAATAGTGAACTGGAACTATATATTTCCATGGATCTCACTGTGTAGGAAAACTGCAGGTGTCTAAGCATGTTGCAGGTCTTCATTACTACAACCAAAATCTTCAAATCTACATGCTATGAACTAGTTAATTGCCACAATTATCTTTGATTTGCAACCACAGCCTTTACAGTGAGGAGGACTGATTCATCAAGGATTCCATGGACATATAATACAGTTTAACAAAATGAAGTAAGCTCAACTTGAAGAGAGGGAGCAGGTGGCTAGCTCTGTTAAGAGACAGACACAGCTGGCTTCTTCCTTTGACATCTAGTTGACATAATGGCACCAACCAGAACTGCCAGGGTTGAGCAACTTACGTATGAAGATACTGACTCTAATCACACATTTTAAGAAGAACAGAAGCAGACATGGGAATTCCAAGGGTGTAACAAGTGTTGAAGTTCAAATTTGCTTTCTAGGATCATACTATTGAGGTCACAGAATATGCAATTAAACTCTGGTGGCCACAGTACAGTTATATTATATACACTAGAAACAACCCAGTCACAACAGATATGGTTAGAACTATGATCTGCCTGTTTTTAAAATTCGTGCCAACAGAGATCCAAGTAGCACTTTATTACCTTCTAGCAAAACACTGATATACTGCGTGGACTCCATCCAGTAGTAGACAGCAATAAATATGCATGCTAGGTAGAAGATTAAGATTCTGGCTTTCCCCAAACCCATCACTTGAAATTGCCTGTGAGAAAATAAAAGGCTTGACAGGAAAAAAATGCAATTAAGCATACTCAGGTGTATTTGCATGTGCACTGAATGAACAATAGGATACAGTGATAGTGCCAATCACTTCAGATAAAATTATGGAATTGATGACAGAATAATAACATACTCATTAAAAATACATTAAATCTATGTCTCAATGTTTTGAAAAACAAAGTGAAATACCACCACCAAAACCACCCCTCCTGAATTTTAAACCTAAATTAAGGGTAATGAAAAGAAACAATTAGAGGGGAAGTTTTTTAAGGTAACAGAACTGGTACTGTGAATTTTGTGCAAAATACTCAACACCTGCCAAGAACTTTTAAAATAAATTTTGAGTTTAATACAAGCCATGCAGAAAGTGTATCCATTCTTATTAGGAAAGACATTTTTTTCATAACTAATACTAATTTCAGGATATTTTAATACATAATTTACCCAATTAATCGTCTATGACTGTAAGAGTAATAGCCCAATTATGGTTAATGAAAAGGTTAACCACTTATGTACATTTTTTATTAATTTTATATTAATTTGATCCAAAAGCAGTCATTCTATATTATTTTTTACATTATGCTTACTCATCCACACTGCTTTCTTAAAAAGTCGAGTGTCATTCCTGAAGTCACTGTATTATCATAACAGCAAAGCAACTAGAAATGCCTAATTAAATATTTCAGTCACATTTAACATCACAGAGTTAAAGTTATATTTTGGATTTAAAATATGTTAATATAGCTGATAATTCAACTCATGGTGCACCTGTAATTTAAGTTTCTCTGTACAAAACAGTAGTTTCTTGAAAACAAGATGAATTATTCAGAGTTCGTAATGAACTCAAAACCACAAACCATGTTTCAGTGCTTTCAAACTCACAGTATGATGGCTAAGAAGCTTGCTGTAGGTGTTAATTAATGGCTGCATTAATTCTTAATTAGCAAGTGTTAAAATGGTAGCAGAAATGAAGGCTGAATACTTTCAGACTTTCCTTGGGTATCCACTTTATAACAGTGACTGTAATTTTTAGGCAACTTGACAGTTTTTGGCTAGTCTTTTCTGCAAACTCAGAGTACAGATACAGCCACTGGACTTATTTGGCTTGGTCTGGGCAGGTTTTCTCTTACTCCTCCACTGGGAAAGAAGAAGTATCAGGCTATCCATTTCAGTACTCCAGTTCTTGTGTCTAGACCACTTAAGGATTCACAATAAGAAGCAGAGTTATGGCACTGGATTAGGAATATAAAAGAGAAGCCATTCATCAATCAATGATGTCAAAGTTTTCATGGGTTTCCTCGTCCTTGGGTCTGAGTCTGAGAATGGGTGAGGTAGCAGGATCAGGGCTCAGGGATGAGAATTTCCGTCTACTAAGTATTCTCTTCATTACAGACTTTTTGAGATGCCAGAGGACAGACTCCAGGCCACACAGTGAAAGAAACAACAGTTTATTATTAGAATACCACTGTGTGTGCTGAACAAGTCTAATGTAATATACTTTGGTTAGAAGAAAAAAAAACTTAGTGACAGCATGATGTCTTTACCAAGAGTAAATATATAGTTGCATATCATCCATATAAAATCTACAGTTTAAAGAGACAGGGATACCTGAAGAATTATCACATACAATATATGCAATTGTGATTTCTTAAAAAGTGATGGCAGGTTATGAACACAAGAAAGTTCTATATCATACTTGGTGTTCAATCAAATACTGAATGGTATACTTCCAGTAACAAGACTAGCATTTATTTCACAGAAATTTAGTCCTCAGAAATTCTAAGAATTAACACATTTTATTTTAGAAATAACCACTAACCTTTACTTATGTTTCAGACTTTGAGATTCTAAAGTGAATCATAAATATTTCATGCAAGTATTGTTCTGTGGTACCCATCTGGAAGAAGAGTATTTTCTACTTTGTTGATTAAAACTTTATTGACCTTACTGTCTATCAGGTTCTGCTAAGGGGATTTTTGCCAAGCAAATTTTTAATATTGTGCTTGCCAAAATGCATCAACAGATTCTGTAAAGGGTAATCGTAAAGCCATGGGGAACATTTAATATTACAGCTAAGACCATGGCATTTACATTTTAACTTTTGCTTACTTTCAGATTTTCTGCAGTTACAGTGGGAAAATGAAATGCAGAAAACACAAACACCCTTGCATAAAACAGTGAAATGCCATAGGCCTGACAATTAAGGGATGTCATAGCCTTTCTTATAATATTTCCAAAGTGAGTTTCCTTACCTAATAACAAAAAGTTTATGACAAAATTCTTACCAAAAAATCTCTTTCTGTCCTCCCCCACAACAGACAAATATCAATTTTTGGAAAAAGTTGCTGGAAAAAGATCTTTGTATAACCCAAGCCCTGAGCTCTGTGAGGGCTTTTAAGAATGAGCCTAAGGACCTTTTCTTGGCAGGAAGCACAAAGGATTGACCACTAGATTGCTCTGCAGGCAACAGAGAGCAGAAGTTCATGCCTTGCAAGTGCCTGAAGCTTCCCTATACAAGACCCTGAAATAAAGAGAGGGCAGCAGAGACAGTTGCAGGTGGAGGTAAGGTGGAATACAGCAGAACACAGAAGAGGACTTTTTTCTAGAGAAAAAAATGTATTTTAAGGACATTGGTCCTCAAGGCTAGACACAAAATTCAGGTTTTCATAAACTGTTACCGAATTGTATAGATGCTGTAAATGTGAATAATGTTTGATAAAATAAGTATCTGTGCCTTAAGTGAAAAGTCTTGTTTCTTTCTAGCAGAAAGTACTCTGAAAATGTTGTCGTCCATCTTGAGCCAACTCACCACATGTTTGACCTCTATCACTGTTCTGCCCATATTCTTCAGTCATTTGAATAAGCCATTTTTCAGAGAGAAATGAAAGTACTGTTGACTAAATGGCTAATCATGAGATACATAGTCTTAATCATCAGTATTTGTGTCAAGGTCTATCAGTATATTACATACACTCTCATTTTCTTTCCCAACACTTCTAAAACCCCAGGGTCCTTTCAGGATTCATCTCTTCATAAGGTATGATCTCATCCTACATGTGTCAATAATATTCTTTATCTGTCCAATTAATGTAAAAATAGTGATCTTCAAAGCAAGGGTGACCTGGAAGGACCTGATATTGTCCAGCCTACCATAGCTATTTGGGGTGACTTACCATTGTGTGAAATTTGGTGGAAAATTTGGAAAACACATCTACTCTAGTGGTGCAACAGAACTCCAATACAGGTAGTGTACAAAAATAAACAATAAATCCACTTGCTTTGCTTTTATTATACAGAAATCCCATAATTGTCTCTTGAAATAATAGGCTTCCAGTAGGAGAAAAAAAAAAAGAAAGTTTTCATTTACAGACAGAAAATAACCAAAGTCAAAAGAGTTCAAAAGTGTGTACAAAAAGGAGTATCACCACAAACAAGCACATAGATTTTATAAAAGTTTGAACCAGAACAGACACACAGAAAGTGCACCAACTGGTGTATAAACAAGGCCGTATATATTATTTTTGTAGATCAACAGATTCCATTAATTTTAAATTAAACTGAAAGGAAAACCAAGAAGTCTGCTGAACTGTCCTTCCCAGTTAACTTGCAAAGAGCCCTTATTCCCCACCACCGTCAGTAGCACCAACTTCTAGCATTTCATATCTTCCAAGGCTCATTTATCTTCCCTTACACATCAGTCAGTGATTCTTTTCTACTAAGTGCTAAACAAACACAACACCTTAACAACCTCCAGCCACAAGACAAGAGTTAATCACTAGAGTGATAGACAAGGAAACTCAGCTACACAATGGGGCAATATTACCCAGCATAACAGGGAGTCGTCTGCATCGTTTCCTTGCAGTCACACCAGTAATTACAATATTGTGGAGGCAATCCAGAAATAGTTCCAATTTATCTCAGCATAAGCCACTTGGCTTTTTGAGTAGTTTCTGCACTGCAGTGGTAAAAACATACCACAGAGGTATTTTAAAAACAGTTTGGGCAAATATATGTACACTTTATTGTTGGCACAGCAGTAACTGTGCTTTACATGTGAAAGTTATACTCCTGAACTAACAGAAAGAAATAAAAAGTAAACATCTGGCCCACTATATATGGCATTTAAAATAAAATAGGATTTTTTTTTTTTTAAGGTAACACTATTTCATACTCCACAAGACAGAACTTCCTTTTTCAGTCTTTGCCCTCCATGATATATTTCCTTACAGTTGTTACATCAACAGTCAGGACAAGGTCACTTCATCACAGTCACTTCATCCCAAACTGCTCTGCCTGAGGGATGTGACCAGTGGGGAACTACAGTGAACTTGAGGAGACAAAGAGCATAGTAAAATAACAGGATATACTTTTGTTAGTTTAGCTAGCACTTCTGTCTTGTGACAAGCCACAAATACATCACCTGATGTTTCCTTTCAAAAAATCACTTGCCCATATGGAGTCTGTTATCACACCTGTTCAGAAAAATAGGTCATAGATATGTGAATAAGGAAATTATTTCAATAAAAATAATCCACTCTATATCTGTAATTTCTGACTTAAACATGATGCTGACCTCTAAAGTTGTTAAATCTGCTAGTAAATGACAAATATCCAATAGCAGAAAAGTTTCTTTTTGTACGAACCACCCACAAAAAAACCTATGGTGACAAACAAGCCCCACAAAAATATTTATGCATACAGATGTGCTGTAACAGCTGGTTTAGGTGACCTGTTTTATTTTGTTCAGCACCAGTGATTACCTCTACTCTTACACTAGATTTATACCACTGTTCTTTTTTAACTTAACACCACTCCACAGCTATGATGATACAGCATTCACTAGCATACCTGCAGCATACATGGATATATCCAAAGTTAGAATCATGTCCTTCAGTTACAGAGTAGAGTCCTACATCTGGGAAAACAGATTTGAGCCCAGTAATTACAATACTTATATAAGAAATTTAAGTAACCTTCACAATCCCTGTCCTGATTCCCCTACATCCACTCTCTGAATCCTTCTCTGAGTCTGAAAAGAAATGCTGGTGTACCTGCAAGTACATTTAGTTTATGAAAGACAAAATTCTGAATTATATTAGATGTTTTTCACTGCTTGCTGTTAATTGTTGGGAAGCTTTGCCTGCTCTTTATAAATTCCCTCAAACAATCTAATATCATAAGCTGAGCCTTACAATGGCTCAGCTTTAGTGGACTTCAAATTAATATACATGTACCTATTTGTATCATAAAAAAACATTTTTTCTGCTTTGCACTTAGTCAGCATCCTTTGTGATCCTGAGAATCTCATTCAAACAAATGAACTGTTATCCTGCATTAGGACTTTATTCCAGCTATACTGAAGAGGTTTCAATTCAGCTGCTATTCGTATTTTTTTAACAGAACTTCCTAAGAGCACTAACATTGGAAAAAGGATCCAAGTTTTCTCAGTATGCTACAAATTTGGCAAATTCATACTTAGAGTACAGACAGAGAGAAGTACAAGGAAACAGTAACACAATACTGGCAGTAGGAAGTAAAATATCAGCCTAAACACCACCATTACTCTACTAACTTTTAATGTTTTTTTTGTTTGGTTTGGATTTTTTGGGGTTTGAGTCATAGTTTGTTGTTTTTGGTTTTTGGTTTTGGTTTTGGTTTTTTTGTAATAGGGTTTATTTAAACTAAATTACTGGAAGAAATAACACAATGTAGTAGTCATAGTTTCAGAGATTTCCTGCCATGTGCAAGACAAGTGAGCTTGAAATACAAGTTTTTAGTATCTAGGACCCAGCATCAATTCACAGAATCATACAGGTTGGAAGGGTGTTCTCAAGTCCAATTCACTGCTAAAAGCAGGGTCAGGCCCAAATTCAGACCAGGTTGTTCAGGGCTTATTTGGTTACATATTAAATAACTCCAATAACAGAGATTGCACAACCTCTCTGGACAACATTCCAATGCTTGACAGTCCTCATGGTGATTTTCTTCCCACTTCCCAGTATCTTAGAACATCTACAAATCAATAGGTCATGACAGTATCTACCTCAGGGTGCTAAGGGAGCTGGCTGACATTGTTTTGAGGCCACTCTCCTTGATCTTTGAGAAGTCATGGAAACTGGAGAATATTCCAGAAGACTGGAAGGTGGCTAGTGTCACTCCCATCTAGAAGGAGGGCTTAAAGGAGGATACACAAAACTATAGGTCCACCAGACTTACTTTCATCCCTGTGAAAGTTATGGGATGAATCCTCCTGGGGCTATCACAAGTCAAATGAGCACCTGATTAGGAAAAGCCAGCATGGATTTACCAAAGGCAAATTGGACTTGACAAACCTAACTGCCTTCTGTGACAAAGTAACCTGCTCAGTTGATACGGGGTGAGCAGTAGACATTGTCTACCTGGATTTCTCCAAAGCTTCTGATATGGTTTTTCACAACCTCCTCCTAGAGAAACTGATGTGTTACGGTCTAAACAAGTGGTCTGTGCGGTGGGTGGGAAACTGGTTGACAGGCCGCACCCAGAGGGTGGTGGTAAATAGCTCCATTTGAAACTGGCAACCTGTCACAAGTGGGGTGCCCTCGGGATCGATATTGGACCCAACACTGTTTAGTAACTTCATAAGTGACCTGGGTGATAGGATCAAGTGTACCTTGATGAAGTTTGCTGATGATACCAAACTGAGTGGGGAAGTGGACACTTGGGAAGGGAGAGCCATCCTGCACGAAGACCTGGATAGGCTGGAAGACTGTGCTAACAAGAACCTTATGAAGTTCAACAAAGACAAATGTAAGGCCTTGCATCTGGAGAAACGAAATCCAGGAGTGGAGCACAGTCTGGGATCTACCTGTCTGGGGAGCAGCTCTGTGGAAAGAGACCTGGGGGTCCTAGGGGACAACAAGATCAGTATGAGTAGAGTGTGCTGCTGTGACAAAGCAAGCCAAAGGATGCTGGGTTGCGACAACAAGGACATCACCAGCAGAGATAAAGCAGCCATTATCCCGCTCTGTTCAGCACTTGTCAGGCCACACCTGGGATGCTGAGTTCAGTTTTGGTCCCTGCTAGCCAAAAAGATGTGGACAGGCTGGAGAGGGTCCAGAGAAGGACCAAAAGGTGATCAAAAGACTGGGAAGCCTGCCATAGGAGGAAGGGTGGAGAGAACTAGTTTGTTCAGAGTTGAGAAAAGACGGCTTAGGGCAGAATTTAACAGCATCTTCCAGTACTTAAAGGGTGACTACAAAGGAAGTTCAGACTCCATTTTTACAAGGAATCACATGGAAAAGGTGTGGGGTAATGGGTCCAATTTACTCCGGAGGAAATTCCAATTGGACACAAGAGGAAAGTTTTTCACAGTGAGAAAAATCAGGCATTGGAACAATCTCCACAGGGAAGCAGCTGATTCCCTAACATTGGACACTTTTAAGATTTGACTGGACAGGGTGCTCGGCCATCTTGTCTAGATTGTGCTTTTGACAAGAAGGTGTAGACCAGATCATCTGTGAGATCCCTTCCAACCTGGTATTCTATGATCTTCTATTTAATTTTGACCAATTGTCTCTCTCCTGCTGTGCACCTCAAGGAAGAGCTAAGCTCTGATTTCCCAGTAATCACCTCTTACATAATGGGACGCTACAGCTAGCTGTCCCCAAAGCCATCTTACCTCCAGGCTGAACATGCCCAAGACTCCTGTTCCCACATCGCAGGGTGCTGTTGGCCACCTCTGCTGTCAACAAAGGGGCAGGGTTCATGACTGGCTCATATTCAGCTCTTTGCTCTTCAGGATCCCAAGCAGAGCTGCTCCCCAGCCAGTCCACCTCTGTATTACTGTAGGGGCTCCCTTCCCAAAGGCAGGACTTTGTATTAGTCCTTGTTGATTTTCATGAAGTTCCTTTTGATCCATTACACTAGACAGTCAAGAGACCTCTGAACAGCAGCTCTGACCTTGAGCATTATTAGTTTCATTCCCCAGTCTTCTGTCACTCAAAAACTTGACAGGTACAATATGACCATTAACTACTATATTTTGAACCCAACGGTGCAGCCAGTTTTTCATGTCTCTGGTAATCCACCTATCTAGAATGTAGCACTGCAACATCCCAACAAAGAAACAGGGGATGCTGCAGGAGACCATGTTGAAAACTTTGCTAAAGTCAAGATGGTAACCACTGCTCTCCCCTCATCCACAAATCTAGTAATTTCATCATAAAAGGCAGTCAGGTTGGTCAGGTGTAATTTGCCCTTGACAAATCCTTTTTGACTGTTCCTATTTTCTCCTTCAGGATCCAGAAGCAGTTTCAAGAGGGTTCTCCTTGTGAACTTACTTGTGACAACTCAGTAGAGGCTGTGTGGCCTGTCATGACCACTACAATCAGGATGAAGAACTGGAAAATGAATCAGAAGGCTACCAGTAGTCTGGACAAATGGACTGACAGGGACCTTCTGAAGCCCACCAAAACCAAAGTCCTGTACGTTCAATGGAATAAGCATAATCGAGAAGGAGCATGAATGTTCTTTAGAGATGTATAGTAGTATTGAAAAGAATAGCTGCAAGCAACCCAATCTGACTTTGAAATTAGCCTTTCAATGAGAAGAAAATGGAACCAGATCTCCAAAAATACCTTAATTATGATTATATGACAGATGAATATAAGAGCAACTAGAAATCGGCTGAAACAAATCAAATCAAGAGAAAATAAATGTCTTTTGATAGTAGCATTATGAATGACACATGCAAGGTAAGAGCAGAGGGAAAAGCGTTTCATGCTGAAATATCAATAAATATAATAATGAAACCCCTCTCATAAGAAAGGACACAATGAAGAATGAATATATTAAGCTGGAAGACATGTAACTTTATACAGTTGGTAAGTAAGTGCATGTAATAGGAAAATCTTTGGCTCACATTTATACAGGTTATTTATTATAGAATCTACTTTCTGATAAAAGATGAAGCAGCAGTACACTGTCAAGCATGGCAGTGATTTGACTTTGATTTCCCTCTGGCACAAGCATATCTTGAAGCAGAAAAGACAAGATCAATATAGGATGCATGCTGCTACCATTAAGCTGATGCCTCAACAAGCAATACCTCTCCACTTATTCCCACATTTCTCTCTCCCACTGTGTGCTTGTGTTACATAGATATCTAGTCCAGTTGACAGGAGTTTTTTGGGTTCAGGTTGCAAGATGATACAGAATCACCCAACAACAACAACCCCATAAAAATCCACACCCATCCACACCCATCCCCCTAAAAAAAAAATCAAAACCCACTAACAAACAAATCAAAACCAAACAGAAAAAAAACCAAACCACACAAACCCCAACCTTAGACTACGAGGACCCCCAAACCCTGGACTATTAGTGCAATAGCATCACCTGAGATCTTCAGGGTAAAAAGCCCATTATCTGGATGTAATTAATTCAAAGTTGTAAGAACTGTTACTCAACTCATTTCTCCTCTTTCCTATTCTAGAGCATGCATAATGCTATTAAAATGTTAATAACCACTGGTAGAAATTATAACATTGCTTTATGATATACATCTTGCTCCTGATTGTTATATGAGAGTATATATAGAAAAATGTATGAAGTACAAAAACACATGATAAAAGACCTAGGTTTCCTACTTAGATGGTTTCTTATAAGTCTGGTTCAATTTCTTACAAGTGGATCATTATCTACCTAGTGTAATGCTGGAAAAATTTACACCTGTCCTGTGTCTGCTGAAGCTATATTCCCTATGAACTTGTGCAAACATCATGGAGATATGCCAACACAAGGGGCAAAGGGGAAACCTTGAGGACAAATTAATAAGGAGATATTGAAAATAAGGAAATTTTAGAATCTCCTAGGGAAAATGTATTTTTACTTCTTTTTCAGGCAAAAAAAATACTTGCAGAAAAATGATAGGGAACTTTCTCAAGTGTAAAAATAGAATTTTTCTCCATCTTTTCAAACTGCACAGAAAAAAAAAAAAAACTGTCTAAAGACAGAGTTAAAGAAAAAGTAACTTTAGCTCCAAGGAGGGACATATTTTTTTAAGATAACATTGCAACAATTGATATAATCATACTGAAGAATGCTTTTATTTCTGTTAATCTCAATGGCATATTGTTTAAGAACTGGGAGACAGACAGACAGGGATATAAGCTCAGCTAATGAAGAAGACCTATTTATATTTCAGTTTCAAGAGATGAAGTCCCATCTGCATAGTGTGCTGCATTTGAAATTTATTTACTTAACAGTATTGCAAATACTTCTTAGCAGAGTTCACAATATACATTCATTAACATTCAATTAATTGAAAAGATTTAAGTTTAGGTATGGGAACTTTTAAGTGTTAAAGTATTAGAAATTGACAAAATGCATTTGAAGAACAAAATTCAACAAAGTTCAATACCTGATATGCCTTAAAATAAAGTTTCAAATACCACAACCTTATTCTCTGCTGATTCCTTGACACAAACCTTAATTTCAACATTTTGAAGTTAATAGATTCTGCTGGGGTATGGGTGATTTGCTGTAATTTTAAAATAGGCTCTCTATGACTTATGGGAAAGTTCAGGAATCAGTCTGAAAATTTAAAAGCTTTAACTTTAATTGTATTTTTTAATTTTACACTTGCAATCCCTAGTAGAGAAGGATGTATTTTAATAATAAATATACTTCTGGAGAATTTTGTTTTGCACATGTACCCCTAAAAAGAAAAAAAACAATGACACTAAGAAAGTTTCTAATTTTCTTTCAAAATCCTTTACATAAACACCCACCAGTACTGTTTATGCACATTGGCCAGATGTACTTGACAAAAAAGAGAAGAGGTGAAGACTGCACTTCTCAAGGGAGTGGGGTATGAGGAGATAAATTGTACCTTTCAACAAGTTCTTGCATCTTTCTATGCCTCTGGCTATGTTTACATGCACTTCTTAACTCATTTCAGCTCCAGAAGAATACCTTGATATGCTCCACATTTCCACAGTCACTTGAGCCAAGACCTTCCAAGGGCATTGGGAATTCTGTTGGTACATCAGCTACAGAGTGTGAAGATTCCCTAGCCATCCTGTTTCAATATCCATAGAGTCATGTATGAAAATATTCTGTTACTGATGTGTACTTTTCGACAAGCTATCACTCCAGGTTAAAGTTTAGCCTGTATGAAAACTGACAACATAGTTAAGAGCTGTGAGATAAATGCATATAGACAGAACTTCATATTCCCCAAAGTGCTTTCTGTATCACAGAAATAACATGAAGGGTGGGATTAAGGTACATCAAACTTGCACATCTAGCACAACTTCAGGAGACCAGAGGCAACAGATATGACACTAGATGTGTTGCCATAGACGAGTTCAGGAGGGACAGCTGAAGGCCATTCAGATTGCAAGAGGATGTCTAATGTGACTCTATGGTTACACATGCACATAGCTTCCCTGTTATCACAGAAGTTTGGAAAGAAATTCAGGAGCCTTCAGTTTTTAAAGTACATATCTAAATAAAATCTTTTGTTTAAGGTAAAACTGATATTGGGTTGTGAAATGCCCTTCAGCAAAGATTGTACAGATTCAGTGACTCTTAATCTTTCTGAAAATCATGTACTACTTACTTCCCTCCGTTGATCCAGCTCTTTATTTCTGGAGGCCAGTTTCTTCATCTTTGGACACACAGTGGGAAATTACCATCTTCTTTCTTCTTTGAAATTGTCATCTAGTCCTAAACGGAAAAGAAATTCATTCCTCTTCCCAGTTCGAGCAACAACAGCTCGATGATACAACAGCTGCAAAGAATAAATAAGCACAGTAAAATCACCTCTAACTGCAAGTTCCTGATGTTAGAGGGAAATGTCTGCATATCTCTGGTTAGACCTTTGCCACTTGCAAGTATTTTTCATAGTACTACTCTACATACAATGTTCACTGAACTGCTACAATAAAATATTAGTTTCTCTTTGTAATAAGAATTTCTTGATTAGGTTTGGTATTTACACAGCTACTGCCAAGTAATTCTACATATTTGTATGACATTTCTTTGTCTTGGTTAGAAGCTAAAGGAAAAAAAGAAAAATAGTAAAAAAAAATAAAAAGGAGAGAGAGAGGCTGAGGTAGTGCTTAACAGGAAAAGTTTTACACATGAAAGCACAGCTATGATTTTTACTGCAGATTCACAGTCCATTGTAGTTCTAGGATATCATAGAAGTATTTTACCCTTTTTGAGCTCAGTGGTTAGTTTCTGTTAAAAGACTGGGTTACTTCAGGCTGAATTGTGTTCTGAAAACAGATTTAATCAGTGGTTACACTGTCCTGTGTTGTGAGACACAGATTTGGTTGATTAAGCCTTAACATGAGTACAGTTGTACTGGGTCAGACAAAGGTCCGCCTACCAAGCTATCCTGTCTCTGAGAGACACATATTACAGGGAAAAAAAAGAAAAGGGCAGACATCCTGTGACACTTTTACCTCCTACATTTCCTCTGAGATAACAACAATGTGCAACTTGAAGACTTTGAGTCACAGGTTTTATCTCTGTATTTATCAGCACTTAATGAATATTCCCTCCATAGACTTCAGTAACTGATTTTGAACTCATCTAAACTTTTATCATGAGTATTACTCCACAGCAATAACTTCCATAATTTAATAATACCTTCTGTGGAAAAAATACATACCTATTTTTTACTCTTTGACTTAAATCTGCTTAAAATTTCATTTAGCTTTGCCTTGTTTCTGTATCATGAGAAAGAATGGATAACCATTGTCCTATTCACTCAAACTGCCATAGTGCTCATTATCCATTTCTTTTTCATTCCAAAGCATCCAAATATGCTTCAGTTTTTCTTATGCAGAAAACATTTCACACTATTTATCCTACTTGTTGCCCTTTTCTGTACCTTTTCCATTTCTAATATTTTATTATTATAAGCAGAACTGCAAATAGTATTCAAGATATGAGGACAACATGGATTTATCCAGTCACATAATGATAATTTCTGCTTTCCTCTCTATTCTTTTCCCAATTCTCAAAACTCTATTTACTTTTCTGACCACCACTAAACACTGAGCTGCTGTTTTCAAGGTTTGATTATATAATGACTCAACGATCTCTTTCCTGAATAGTAATAGCAAATTTGAAGATCTTCACTGTATATATAGAGACGGATTGTTTTTCCAACCAGCATTACTTTACATTTGTCAAAAGTGAATCGCACTTGCCCTTTTATCACATTACACAAAATGTACCCTGTGTTCTTCATTCAGATTCCTCACTTAATATTCTGAATAAATTTAGCATTATCAGCAAACATTGTCACCTCACTCCCCACTTCTCTTTCCAGATCAACTGTAAACAGCATGCCCCAGCACAAACCCCTGTGGAAATCTACCAGTCACTTTCATCTGTTGTGAAAACGGTCTGAAAACAGTCCTCTTGATCCAGTTAGCTACCAGTGAAAGGATGTTCCCTTCTATCAGACAACAGCTGTGTTCATTCTGTATGCTTGTATGTTTTGGTAATTACATTAAGTTGATTGACTCACTAATATTTTGCATGCCTACTCCTCTCCAGTCGCCCCACAGCAGCCATTCCAGTTGTATACTGGGATCCAAAACAAATAAGCTAGCTTGCGCCTTCGGAAAAATGAAATTGGGCTTGGAAACCAGAAAGGTCTGCTTTGAACTCTATACTCTACAGGCAACATGATTCACACCACATCTGATTTCAAACAAGAGCCTTCCTCAGCAGTGCAGCAAATGTTGATTCTCAAGTTCCCTCAACCACTGTCCTGTGAATGCAGCAACTCACCGGGAAAGCCTGCCATTTGAGCAGTCTGCACACCACCCTCTTCAAGGCAGAAGGATGTGAGGACAGAAACAGACTAACTTTGGGTCAGAGTAGATGACAACGCTGGTTTCCCTGCATAAGTATCTCAAAGATCAAGAAGATCTTCCACCAAAAATTCAAGAAAATGGCTATCAACTTGGTGCTGACAGCTACCAACACAGGACTGAAGAGAGGCTGATATAAATTAGTACCTACATACACAGAGGTGCGCAATGCAAACCAGCATGCCAGTGTTGCTTGTCAGAAGTGTCTGAACTGTACTGAGCTTCACCCTAGAAGCAAGGGTGTTTTTTTTCCAAAACTTTCAGGTTCACAGCCTGGGCCTACACCTGAAGCTTATGGAAACCAAGAGCCAAGGCTCATCAGAGAATTGAGGGTCTAAGGAAGGCATTCAGCTCTGGAGGCATCATGTGCACCTATTCTGCCACTGTCTAGAGGTGTCAGATACACAATCCTGTGGTACTGCCTCTCCAGCACAGGAGAGGAAGCTTAGATTGGCCAAGTGTCTGCATTTTTTTTTGGTGTTAGCAAAAGATGATGGGGGAAAAATGCTGCCTGCCTGAGCTTAGGAGATACAGTCACTATTTGGCATACAGATAAGTACTAGAAGAATTATAGTGGTATATTAAAACATATATTACAATTTGTTTAGCAGTACAAAAGCACCAAACTTTCCTCCAATACCATTATTCACTATGTAAAGCCTACTCCTTCAGTGATTTCACTCCTAGATCCAGGGTGACAAGTAAATGCGAACAAGTACAATAAATGATGGTGTACTTATTCATTCCACTTCTAATTATACTTGGTTCAATTTCATTGACATAAGGTAAAGGCCTGGTACCTGTAACAGCTCATCATCAATGTCAGTGCTGAGAAGAGAATGAAGATAATCTCATTCCTGGCCTGTGCTATAACATTGTACTGAAGTCAGTCACTGACTACTGTGGCAATTATTTTCCCCAGTATGCACCCTGCTCTGTGTCTTAGTGACAGTTGGTGTTGTTGTCATCTAGGTGTCCCTGGTTTTCCTCTAGACCCTTCCAAATGTTCATTTCTCACTTTAGGCTATATGCATAGGAAATGGAACATGTCCTTTGGTGGTAGTAAGATACTAAAATGAGGGGGAGAGGGGGGGGGGGGGGAATTAATCTCCTTTCAGATATCAAAATATCTGTGTGAAACCTTCTTTGAACCTAACCCTTTAAGGTTTCATTTTCTCATTTATGAAAAAAGGCAAGCAAAACCATAGGTACCTTTCAAAGGGTAGCCTGTACTAACTGTGATGATGTTCTTCATCTGATAACAAGAGATAATTCATGAGATATCAGAAGGGAAGGGTGGAATTCAAGTTTCTAATTGGGCCTTCCTGCCTGCACAATACAATGAATTTAAGTGACCCTCAGAGCAGGTAATCCATTTCTGAAATACTAGAAACTACTTCGAACTATGGTGTGAAGTACCAGCTGCTACCACTCCCTTATCTCTGCTTCCAGTGTTGCTGTTGCAGAGGACTCCTGTATATTGCTTTGAGTACTGAAGATTTTTAATCTAGGAGCTGTGTTTGAGTGGTAAATATGAGAACATATTTAAAACAAACTGGTGGTGCAGAAGACTATGCGTAGGTTATCAACACTATATAAAAAAATCCATGTAAGGATGTTTGGTTTCTGCAGTAAGGTTGTCGGTACATCGTATTTTCAGTTTATATAACCATTGATCAAAATCTTTTGTTTACAAGCTATATCTTTGCCTCACACACATATGCCTACATGCATATTCTTAGCAACACAAAGAAACATATGTAATTAGAACAGAGCCATTTCAAGCTCCCTTCTCTCACCAAAAGGCGGTTACATAAAGGCAGGAATTCCATTAGCACATCTGCATGAGGCAGCTTTTACACCTCGGTATTGTCACATACTGCACAGGAGAAAAGCACAACACGTTCTAAAAATACATAACCATTACTTTGCCCCCACAATCAGTGCATGGCTCAGTTTGAGCCTGAAAACTTACTTTGGAGACCAAAGATATCAGTAAACAGAGCATTTTCCATCCGTACTCTTCTGATATACACACAGGTATTTCTGAAGAAAACACAGTGGTAGATTTTACAACTGGAAAAAAATTAGTTTCTGACAAGTCAAAATAAGCAAAGGATAAACTTCAATATTAAAGTCTTCAGTACCCTGATTTCAAATGAATGATCATATATTAGGGACTGATAAATAGCTCAACCGCAAAAAATCCTGGTAAGATGCAGTGCCAAAACTCTGCCCAGATGAGGATGGCCCCACTAAGCTACTTGCTGCTGGCCTTAGACATTTTGACACTCATTCAGATTATCAGAAATAAATGTCCCTGCCAGTCTGGGAAGCTAAGGAGGGCACAGAAGCAACAGGAGCTGTGCGTACAGCAGCGGGGTTCTATCAGAAGCAGGGGAAAATCAGCATGAAAACAGGTCTGTGCAACTCAGACTACTTTTTCAGCTTTGTAAGGAAATCTCTGTAGAAAAAAAACAGTGAAACAATCCTGTATTTATTTATTTATTTTTACCAAGAGGAATGCGTTAAGAACATAAGGTAGATATGCAGAAAGTTTTCTCTCTCTTATCAAACATCTCATTTAAATTCTAAAGCACAGCAGACCTTCATTAAAATTCAATTGTTGTCAGGAGTTTCAATGACAGAGCTGTGACAGCTGAAGACAGGGATGCTCTTAGTGAGGTGGTCCAAACTACACTGAAGATTCTTGCTCTTAGAAACACAGTTTGATCAGATTTTTACTGTTTTTCTTCCCCCCATTGCACTGAATGCTGTGGAAGTATATTTGTGATTAGACTGGACAGCCTTTCAAGCTAGGACTCCCTGCATGTGCAGATCACCCAGGAACAAAAGCCACAATGAGCACAAAAAGATCCACAGGACTACTCAAATAGCAGGAAAGACAGCAAATAGTACTGTGGGCACATAGCTGGTAAACAACATGGTGAGGAGGACTAAGGAAAGGAAGGATACAAAGCCCTGACAGAGCCCATCCATCTTATTTCTCTCACTCCATAGCCTTTACCTGTCTCTTTGTCTGTCTGTTTTCTATCTCTGTTCTCCCAGAGTCAGATTCCCGCTACCAATTAGGCTCATTAGGATATCCCACAAGGCTCTGCCATTGCCCAATTAAACTAGTTGCCTGATTGCAGAGAGAAATGCAGGTGACTCTTCCTGTCTGAAGTCTCAGCAAAGATTGCAAAATGATCTCGCTGTGTGTAGCAGAGAGAGCATTAACTGCTTAGGTGCTAAGCGTGGCGCTGGCTCAGAAAACAATCTTTGAGAAATAATTGCTAAACGTGTATGTAACTACTCTTATCTGGGATTATTTATTCCAATCTTTAGTTCTGTTTTGAAAAGCGAACCACAAGTTCTTTATAGCACAAACAACTCTTAGGCAAACTAAATAATAAATAAATGAATAAGTGAACAAATAAATCAATGAATAAATGAATAACAAAATAAATAGATAATTGCCACCTTCCTTTGCAATGCCAGTGACCACACCAAACTTTGATTTGTGCACTGGTAATAATATGTACATTATTCTAATCACATTATATATTAACTGGTGAAAGTCAAATTTCATCCAAAATATAGTTTAGAATGAAATAAATATAAATAATCCCAAATAAAAAGCCTCCTGCAACTGAAGTAAAAAACCCAGCTAAGAAAATGTGCATTAAAATTGGTATAGTACTTTCTACAAAAATAAGTGTCAAAAGCATTACAAAGAGCATTTAAATGAACATCTATTTTGCCATCCCTGTCAAAACAAAGGTATACCAAAACTGCTGGAGATTATCATTAAAATTTAATGATGAAAATTTTAACACCACAGGTTTCCAATAAACCTAGAGTTTTTGAATGGAAAAGATTTGAAAAGGCATAGTATGAATGACAGCTTTGAGAATCCCTGTTCTGAAACATTTTGCACCTTTGTCATTTTTTTCCTGTTCAGTGCAAAATTCATAACGTCAAAGAGAACGAACATATAAGACATGATTAGACAAAATGACTGTGCTTAAACTGCAGAAATAGACGTGTTTAGAATTCTAGTTTTTTCCTTCTCTCAAGTAGATTTTTTCCTATTATCTGAAAGTGGAAAATATTAAGTTACTCTTAAGTAAATAGAACTCATTTACCCTAATACTCATGTTTAGACCTGCTTCTAGGCTTCGATGGTATTTATTGTTTTTATTCTGTTATTTCATGAAGATCAAATCTAATGGAGAATAAGAAAATAATTAAAAGTGTAACTAAAACCTTAGGAAAATGTTTCTAATACAGAATTATATGGCAACAGCTATTTCATATTCAGTCAACCTCTGATCCATCTATTACAAAAATCTTGGAAGTAGAGAACATTATAGAAAATTTAAAGGAATTTATAGATTTTACTTTGTTAGATATTACAAATACCAATTTAATGTTTTACTTGTTTTACCTGGGGGCATTTTCATTGAAGTTCTAGAATAACTACAAAACATGTCAGTATCGCTAGCTCTGACTCCAAAATAACAGATCCAGCTTCTCCCATAATAAAATTCAATCTCCAAAATGTTACTCCAGATTTGAGATCTTTGTCAAAACTCAAAAAATTATGATATGAGATTTTAACAAGATATTCTGATTACCATCTTCCATGTCCCAAACTAATGATAGAAGATCTTTACAACAAAAAATAGTTGGTAATCAGAGTAGTGATTAATGCAATTAGATGTTATCGTCATGCATATTACTTACTTTTTAACACTGAATGGAGAATGGAAGAAACATAATAATATTTATCCCAGAACCAGAAGTGGCATTGAAGGAGGGGATGTTAAATAATTTTCCATCTTTAGTAGAAATGTCCTGTGCCCCACAGAAAGACCCATAGACCTCTCTTCTTTTTTTTTTTTTTTAAAATATAACCATTTAAAGTGATTATTTTTAGTCCTAGAGAGCTGAGAAGGTACCATGCGCTCTCATTGGACACACTCCATGTGTTAACACACTAATAGCTTAACAGCTCCAAAAAGCTGATAGGTGCTTCTAGATAATAACATTTCAGTGTATAGCAAAAGTTCTTAACTAGTCCCTAGTTAAGTGATTCTCTCTGCCTGTTCTGCTGTTGTGAAACCCCACCTGGAGTACAGAGTATAAAAACCAGATCTGGGGTCCCAGTACAGAAAGACCTGTTGGGAGTGGGTCTGGAGGAGGCCACGAAGATGATCAGAGGGCTGGAGCACCTCTCCTGTGGTGAAAGGCTGAAAGAGTTGAGCTTGTTCAGCCTGGAGAAGAGAAGGCTCCAGGGAGACCTCATTGCAGCCTTTCATGATGTAGAAGGGGCTTATAAGAAAGATGGCAAGAGAATTTTTACCAAAGTCTATAGTGGCAGGTCAAGGGAAAATTATTTTAATCTGAAAGAGGGTATATTTAGATTAGTGATGTAGAAGGGGCTTATAAGAAAGATGGCAAGAGAATTTTTACCAAAGTCTATAGTGGCAGGTCAAGGGAAAATTATTTTAATCTGAAAGAGGGTATATTTAGATTAGATGTAAGGAAGAAATTATTTACTAAGACAGTAGTGGTATACTGGAAAAAATTTGCTTACAGAAGCTGTGGATGCCCCATCATTGGAAGTGTTCAAAGTCAGGCTGGATGGTGCTCTGAGAAATCTGAATTAGTGAAAGGTGTTCCTGCCCATGACACAGGGAGTTGTATTAAATGATCTTTAATGGTCCCTTCCAACCCAAACCAACCTATCGTTCTATGATTCTATGATCAGCCCACGCTGTTTTCCACCATCCGAGAGACATTAGGCAATTTCCCCTTTCCCAAAATGCATCAACCCACTACACCAGATATCTCTCAGCAAAGTTTCCCTCAAGACCTCTTACTTATTCAAGCTGTTTAAGAGGCCTGAAGGATTTGTGCAGTCAAAATAAAATAGAAAAAAAAAGATTATCATTCTTCAACTCAGAAAATTCACCTTGAAGGATCATAGGTATAGGTTCTGGTTTTTGGTTTTTTTTGACGTTCATTAATTTTATATGTGTAATTGAACTAAAAAAAAAAAAAAAAAACCCCATCAAAGAAAAACTAAAACTAAAAAAAACAGAGATTCTCATTCTTCATTTCTACTTTCTTTCTGCTCCTTGCTAATTCTGTTTCCCTTCCTACAAAATAGAGAACACCAAATACAAGGGATAGTAAATGCTCTGATCAGTATATAAGTGTTGTAAATAATGTGTAAGTAAAAATGGGAACCAATAGTACAGTTCAATGACCTCTGCCTGTATTCAAAAAGAAAAAATGAGCCGTGCTTACTTACCATGAATGGCTAAGCTCAGGAGAGAACCTCAGGTAGTTGAAGGCTCCTGCCCATAGCCCAGACTTGAGTGACCAAGCTCTGAAAGTGTGGGAAATCACACTTAATATTTCCCATTGCCTAAAATGCAGAATTTGGTGACCTTTGTGAGGTGCATG
>NW_010262300.1:39787-48085 GCF_000690775.1 Eurypyga helias
GAGTTCCCTACATTCTGTAGAGAAGACTTCAAGTTAACTAATGCTGGGTTTTACATTCCAACTCGAGACCAGATGCCTAAAAATTAAGTTACGGCAATTTACATGAAGATAATGATGTCTTTCATTAGATTTAGTCTTAAATGGGGAAAAAATCTTAAGGTAAAACCAAAAAATGCACATTAATTCTCAGACTATTCTTGACATAGCCGGGGAATTTACTGTGTTTGTCTTATATGCTTTTTTTAATCTATGTATTACTAGCATAATTCAATACCTATAACAGAGAGAAAAGTAGGGAACACACAGACAATACCCATATATTACAGGAATCATAATTCTTTTACAACATGACTGGAAATTTCTATATGGCTTTTTTTATGTGATCAAAAGTGAAGTCAAGCCTGAGTCCTCTGAGGACAAGAAGAAATGAAGATAAGGGACATAAACAAACAGTTCTGATGATCTCCTTTGGGTTTTGGTGTGGTTTTTGGTTTTGGTTGCGTTTGGGTTTTTTGGTTTTTTTTTTGTTTGTTTGTTTGGTTGGTTGGTTAGTTGGGATTTTTTCCCCAGAGGTCTTCAAAATTATTTCAATTTTAAGGATTTTCTTTTAACATTTACTCTTTGCTTTGTATGTATTTATTTATTACCCAGTGTTCAATCAGAAGTGTTTTGCTATCTCCCATACACATATACTATGAATAGTGCTTCATCAAAAACACTTAAGCATCTCTGTCAACATATTGATGAGAATACATCATAATATATTCCTGGGGAGTAATTATTAATATTTTAAGGATACAGTAAATCTTTATCAAGTTAATAAATCTACCATACAATAAAGTTGCTGGTAATGCAGTAACACTATTAAGTGAAAAAAATATGCTTTTATCATCAGGGTTATTTGAGCATGGTCTCTAAGTCTATCCACACTGGTAGTAGCATTATTATGTTATCTTTTAAATTAATTTATTTCTGCTCTTTACACTGTGTTACTAGAAGGATATACTCCATGTGCAGCTGTGAGACAGGACTGAAATGCATATTGCTGCGAACTGGTGGGAGTGACTGAAACAAAATAATGTGCTTAGATGGTGTTAGGCAAAAATTATAATAAAGGTATACTTACTGATTTTGGCAGGCTTCTTGGGCTAACACTCCCCAAAACCATGCTGCTTTTAGCCATCTGTCCACATAAACATATGGAAACCTTGTATTAGGCTTCCAGGCTTGGCATGTTGTATGTAATTTGACATACATCAAGGATAATGTCTGTGGAAGCTAAGCCTTTATGCAAAAGACGAGGCTTATGGTCGTAAGTCCATATTAAAAACTCTGCTCAAGACCTCAATTAGTGTTGAATAAATAGCTATTATAGAAATTCGAATTAGATCAAACAAGTTTTTTTCATCGATCTAAAGCAATTTGATCATTTGGGCTTTTGGTCATACTCTCTGCTCCTGTTAGCTGTTCAGTCTAGGATTCCTGCTCCAGCATGAGTGCAGGAGCACCGTGCAGCCTCTCCAGTAGCTTCTTCTGCTGCCATCCACCCTAGAAAGGACAGCTGACAGGACCAGTGTGACAGGGGTTGATGACAGTCTCCTTGCATTTGACAAACTGCATGGGTAACTCCACATTCTGGGGGCCTGGACATATATTACAATGTCAGGAGCTTTGAGGACCATCCTGAAGCTGTTAACAGTATGTCAGAAGAAGCAGATGTTATCACTGCCCTATGTCATGACTTCTGTCTTCTGATGTCTTGATGTCAGGCTGCTGTTTGCCTCAAATATTCCAGTACGTTCTCATTATCTTCTCACAAATAGAGGGCCTGGTTCTGAAAAATGCTGACTGCTTTCAATTTTTCAAGTTCTTTTTCAATCAACTTCAGAAAATATCAAACTTCTCTAGAATACCTGGGTTCAGCTAACCAGGGCAGTTGTCTATCCATAACAACGTACATTGACAGATATCATAAATTTGATTAGAAAATTCTCGTCTGCCTGCATTGTTGAACAGATATGCTGACAACAGAAGATGTTACAGACACATTTATTCAAAACACAGGATCCAGTAAACAAATCAAATAGACTGTTCAGCTGTACTGAAGTTTATGCAAAAGGCATAAGTAATGTGTTGTGTACTTGGAAATGAAATAGATGCCTACATTATCTTTTCAAGAGCAATTTACAAACAGTAGAGGGTATACATGAATATTAGCACGAAAAGTCCAATCCTGTTAATTTTGAAGAATACTTCTCTCTCCAGTTGGAGATAGTGTATATTAATTAACAGTTCCAGCAACAGAAAGTAGTTTGATTAAAAAGTCAAATGCAGAAGCGAACAGAGCCCAGTCTTTTAGCCCCCCTTGCTGAGTTTCATGTTATACCCAGCATAAAGACACTGAATGAACTTATCAAAACTTTTCTGTTGAAACAGCAAATATAGCCATACTAACATCCTCTGTCGCCAAAGAGGTTCTTTAAAAGCCTTTTATTACAATCTATGTAATATTGTTACCTTGCTTTTGGCCAGCATACTAGAAATTCTGTTGTAAAACAATAGAAGAAATGAGTGTCTACCTTTATTATGTGTTAGGAAATGTATGTATATTTAACTCAGTGACTGCTTGGCTTTCAGATTTTAACAACTGCAATTAAAGGTCTACATATCTGCTGGTCTAATATCCAATTAATAGCTTTCATCAAAAAAATGTAAATATAATTTTTATTTTACTCTTACACAACATCAGTATCTCAGCAACCTAAAAATATCACCTCTATTGAATAAGAAGTTTCAGCTGAAATATAGTGGAATTCTAAGGTTTCTACTGAAATACAAAAAGCAATAAAACCAAATAGCCTTGTTAATATCTAACTATACCTCTAAACTATAGCTTCCTAAACTGTGTCTGGTATGCCTTAGCTATTTTAAGAACCACAGACTGAATTATCTAAAATAAACCCAACTACCTTTGGCTCATTATAAAAAATGGTAATTCAAACCTTCCAAGCAAAAAGCAATAAATGTTGCATTTCCAGCTTTTTTATTACTACTATTGGTTCATTTCACCTGCAGTATCTATAAATGAAGTATTTTTTAATACTGCTAGAGGCTTTCTTTTGCATACTCCAACCTAGCAGCCTGAATCTGAATGTTGCACTCATGAGAGTACCTATATCCATTACTTCTCCCACTGAGCTGTTTGGGAATACCATGACTTGCACAGTAAATAATGTTCAACGTCTGCAACTGAGTCAGAAAATAGGATCAAGAAGGGAAACTTAAAAAATATAACATCACTATCACATAAAGATATTTACTATTCTTAAATCATGAAAAAGAACTTGATCCTGGAATAAGTAAAACCTTTACTACAGGCAGAACTTTCTAGGTTAAGTAGTTACATACATAAACTGCCCTACTGCTTTCATGTTTATAAGATTCAGCCAGAGTAAGATATTCCAGAGGTGTGCTGGTTCACTATCGAAGTAAAAAGGGATCTAAACCTAAGGATCTAACATTTTAGGTATGATACTTCTGTAAGATGAATGCATGTAGCAGGTCTTCTCCCTTATACACTGTTTCTTGTTAGAAAAAGCAAGAGCCCATCACTAAGATTTCAGAGTGTCAGAGCAAACTTAGAGGAAAAGATCCACACTGCAGGTATGAAAGGATACTGCCTATAGAATTTATTTTGCTACACAGAATGAAGACATAAAAGTTTCCAATTTCTTCTTTGCTTTCTTGAATTATTCTAAGGATTAAGATATATAGTTACATTTAGTCTACCAGTGTTTAGCTTTAACTTCCCTTTCTGCTTCTATTAACTAACAGGTTATGTTTTTAAAAAATTTAGGTGACATCTTTTTTAAGAAAGACTTCATCATCCATGTTTTGATTTAAAGGCAGCTTTAATTATATGGAAGTCTGAGTAACTTTTTTAGTTAAAATAACAGTAAATAATTCCAAATAATTCCAATTTTACTCCCTCCTGTTTGGGGTTTTCTTCACAGTCAATTTACTGGAGAGTTCATTGCGTGCAACACAGTAGAACTAAACTATCCATTTTCATTCTGTCCTATTACCCTGCTTGTCCAAAACAGTAGAAAAGATGGCTCCCATGACTTGTTTTTCTGCCTACAGAAGAAAACTAGGGAAACATGAAACTCTACTTAGAACAAGATATATTTTGTAATTTTCCTGAACCAGGGACACAGATTACAATTTTGGATGAGAAAAGAACTGCTTGTCCTTCTGATGGTGAGCATTTTTTTGTTGTCTGCAATAGGTAATGGGGATGCAAAGACCAATCTTCAAGAGGATAATACCCTATGCATCCTGATGTGCACCACACCTTGAACAGAACAAAATTTTGGGAACCTGGACACAGTATGTGTAGCTGAGAGGCTTAGCATAGTTACCTGCCAGCTAAATTAGTCTCATCTCAAGTACTTTGAAGGTAGTAGAGTGGCATGGTGAAATGTATAATACAATAGATTTCTGATGTGGGACATCATTGCAGAGGCAATACACACAAACAATATAGGAATAAGATCCTGTAGAAAACACAAAAATAATGTTACTGATTTTCTCTAGCATTGATCTCTTCCTGTGGTTTTCTCTGTAGACTTATCTCATTGGAAATATTTAAGACATGGAACATTTTCTTATGGTTGAGCACTTATGAGGAAATAACTTTTGCAAATGACTTAGCTATTAATGAAGTGCAGGTGAGAATAGAGCTATGCAAATAAGTTTCCCTGCAGCCTTTGTCTCCAATATAATCATCAGATGAGAAAAGATGATAAAATATGTTGGCACAGATCATCACTAATATTTACACAAGGGGCTGGACTTGCAAAACCACATATACCTAAACATCTGGGAGTGGTGGAAAAGAACAGCATTGCTGTTGTTGTTGTTATTATTATTATCATCATCAGTGGCTACTAACGAAATATAAACACGAAAAAGAAAATAACGTATCAAACAATCCTTAAAAATTACTACAGAAGGTGAAATTCCTTAGAGTACTAAAAAGGACGAGAAAAAAAAAAGGAAAAAGTTGTTCAAATCAGTGAGGGTACACATGCAAACATAAAAACTTATAAGGCAAGTAGTAATAGCTCTTTTGTTGGAGAGAAAGACCCCTGCCTGAAATTGCACTGTTACGGCTTTCTACAATTATTCCCCCAAAACTCTATGAGTACCACAAGTTCACCATGTGGATTGAGACTGACAGGAAAGTCCTACCAGCATGAGAGGAGTCACAGTTAAATGGACATGGCTAAAATTAGTTCCTTTTTTAAGTCTGAGCAATAAAGACAAATAGATTAGCAGCCATGTCCAGTTTTACAAACGTGTCCAGAGGGAGAACTGTCAGGCTTTATGCTGGTTTCAACAGGTTGCTGCTGTTTCTACAAAAGTCAGTCCAGCATGCCGTAAGTAGAAATTGTCCAAAAATCCTGATGAAGATGCAACCTCAGACGGGTTTTGCAGTTAAGCATTAGCTTCTTTTTCTTGTCATTGTTGTCTTAGCACCTAACGGAATACATTTAGTAGACTTCCTCTCTTTCGTCATATATATCTACCTTGTGCCTGTGTAACCAGAATATATACAAAGCCCACAGCCTGTGAAAGGGAAGCCACTCACCAGCTCTCACTGCTTAGCATAACTGGTATTAAAGGAGAAAAGTAAAAGGGAATATGATGCTACTGAAAGGCCAGAATTAAGCTGGAAACATTTCAGGTGAAAATAAGGGTTTTCAATCAAAAGATCTCTTTTTAAGAGTTATGTAGACTTGCGTTAACATGTTGCATTAATCTGTACGTGGAGAACTGTTTACGAAGAAAAGTATATATGTGACAGTCTGTTTCTTGGTTTCAATGAAACAGTTTCAGGGTTTTCCATCTGAAATGTTTTAAAAGAAAATATGTTCCAGCTTCACTGAAGAAAGTACAGAAAAGAACTCAGAAATGAAATATTTAATTCTACACCCAAATATTTTTGTTCTGCTGCTTTCAGTTCATGTACCACATTAAAAAAACTCAACTATGAATACAAAACTATGCAGGTCACTTCAAACTTCGTCTAAGACTCCTAAAAATATCAGTCCATAGAAATGGACTTTTTCATGTTTGAATGTTCAAACTCCTACTATCCTGTGAATTTGTTCAAGTGTTTCCTGTGTTTGTGAAGTCTGCATTTGGAGTACCCAGTCTTAAAATCCCCCAGGACAATTTACTGAACCAGGAGGCAGTCCTCCCCTCCTGAGGATGGAAGTGCTCTAGGACAGTAACTGAAGACAAAAGCAGGGCTGCTGGGAAAAATCTAACAGGATTGGACCACCCCTATCACAAGCAGCTGATTCATCTCATTGCCACATCCAACCTGCATCCAAGGAGCCCTTGGGAAAGGCAGCAGGCTACCTGTGTTTCCTAACTGTGACAGCTGACTTCTGCCCATGTGTACTCTCAGATAAAGACAGAGAGTTAAATATGTGAAGATTCTTCTTAAATGCACTTTACACTCATTTCACTGCTGCAAGTACTGACAACAGTACATGCAGATGAACATGTCTGCTCATAGGACGGGGAAGGAGCAGCAAGACTACTTCTGCAAGACTGATATGTCTGCTCTAACAAGAAGCTTGGATATTGTAGCTCATCCATGGCAAGAATCTTCAAAAATGTAAGTATGACTTATATCTGTTCTAGTGGTGCAAATAATGTTTGTTAAGGGACAGATTTCTGTGCACAAAGTTACAGAGAAGAGTGTGGACAAAACATTGGCTCCAATTTGTCCCTGTAAGCGTCCAGAAATAGGTGACTAATGAGTATATTCACAGAAAGCACAACTTGTTTACAATGGTGGACTGAGCTAGCCAAATAAATTATTTGATGCAGAGCTCTTTGACTGGCTTCACTAGCAGCTCTCCCCCACAGGCTTGTGTACCCTTCTCCAAAGGAAGAGAGCTGCACACTGCTAACAAGGCTCATCAACATTCCTGCCGACATTGTCGCCTCCAGACTCACCAATCCTCATTAACGGAGCTCTAGGGCAGGTTGGCACCCGAGCTCAATCATGCATGGGGTCACTTCTCCATGCCACAGCACCATAATAAAGTCCCAAATTGGAACAACATCTTTTAAACATACTCTACAGCCTTTATTTAAATGCCTTTTAATGTAAATTCACTGCTCATAAAAGTGAAGGAACGACTGTTCTGGCAGCCTCTAGGCATCATTTGGGAAGAAGAAGTGCAGGCTTATCTGCATAACTGCAAGTGCACTATCTCTGGCTGTGGCCTTGTAACCTCAGCTCCAGCCTCTTTATCAGAATTAGCCCAGCGGTTTCAAATCCTGCAAATGTTTTATGCACATGGGCAAATGTCTATTAGGGTCCAAACTGAGTTTTCCACTTGTGACCTAATTACAATTTAGATATACTGTGTGTCCTGTGAGCTGCCACTTGAGGTGATTTGCACTGTCTGTTGAGTCATATCACTGCCAGTGGGAAGAACTGGAGAGAGAGGAGGATGTTATGATGACTTAGCACCTGAGAAGTACAAGAAGGCTTCAGTCAAACTCCTGATCCATCAATCACCAATGGAGCCTGCAGCCCTCCAGAGCACGCATGAGTGTACCAATGACTCAGTAGTTTAACAGTGTGGTCTCTTTCACAACAAATGCTAAATCAGTTTTACATAAAATAAAGCCCTTCTTTCAAAAAAAACCTCCCCAACTCATTTCGTAGCAATTAGGAAGCAGACTGGGGGTATGTAACTGTTAGCAGCCACTGATGAGGGACTAAGAAAAGAAACAGGAGACAGGCAACAGAGAGAGAGAGGGAGGGAGGGAGAGAACCAATAAATGTGTGCAGAAGGCAATGTATTTTTCAGCCATGCTTGGTTTCTGCACATCACTCACTCAGCCACTCTTGCTGCTATCACACACAGCCCTAGTGCCCCCTCATCATTTATTACCATGAAGTAACAACAGTAAAATTGGCAAGCAGGAAGCAAAGCAGTTCACTTATCTGAGGTCTATTTAGTGTTACACTGGAATTTAAAAAATGTATGATACAGAAGCTGTATCCACATGAGAGAATTTGCCAATTTAGGCACATTTGTGGCAAACCTCATGAAGAAATGGTTGCAGCAGATCCTGCCAGTTTTTTTTTTTAACTTACAAGGCAGGAGTGTCATACTTGGCAGGCTGAGAACGAGGCTGGCAGTGGGAAGAACTAATGGGAAGTCTTCCTCATAATGAAGGACCCATCCCACAGAGAGGTCTGCT
>NW_010262301.1:0-549 GCF_000690775.1 Eurypyga helias
AAAATAATTATGCTAATAATAATACTAATAATATTTAGTGATGATAGTAATAATAATATAAAACTGAAAAGGACAACAACAATAGAACAAAACCCACAGATGATACAAACGCTCACCACCTGCCTACTGATGCGCAGCCAGTCCCTGAACAGCAAGAGCCAGAGCCTGAGAGAAAGAGCCCAAGAGCATGCTGAAAGAGAACCCCCAGCCAACTTCCCCCCAACTTATGTCCTGAGCATGATGTTTTATGGAATTAAGAATCCATTTGGTCAGTTTGGGTTAGCTGTCCTGGCTGTGTCTCCATGCAGCTTCTTGTAGAGAAGAAGCTGGGAAGTATGAGAAACTGAAAACGTCTTTGGCTTAATATAAACATTGCTTGGTAACTACTAAAAACATTAGTATATTGTCAACATTCTTCTCAGCACAAATCCAAAACATCGCCTCACACTAGCTACTGTGAAGAAAATTAACTCTATCCCAACCAAAATTAGCATACATATCTTCATCTGAGGAGCTACTATGGGGAAGCACCCTGAACAAGGGCCAGGG
>NW_010262301.1:559-14348 GCF_000690775.1 Eurypyga helias
CTCCATCTCCATCTCCTCCTCCACCCATTTTGCTGCCTTTCAATGTATTTCACCTGTGCCTCTATTAACATTTATATCCCAATAATGAATTCATAGTTCCAGTGGAAGCTATGGTTAAATTTGTACCTTTCTCTGCTCTAAAAGCATGTGACTAAGCCACTGAGAAAGAAACCAAGATGGATAAAGGATGCTGGTCAGACTCATGAGGGATCTGGAATTGATTTGATTTCTGGGTTATGTCAGGAATTATGAGACACCTTTGGGATCCCGTCACATTCATGGCGATGGGAGTCTTTGGGCTGATGGTCTTGAGACCTCAGGCTTTAAAGGAACCCTCTAGACAGGAAAATTCAGAGACCTGTCAGAGGAGATATATGCCTAGGCCATTTTCATAGTCATTGTGGACTAAAACTGTGGCGCTTGGCATGACTAGCTTGCATTATAACCTCACCTCTCACTAAAATTTGCTCCTGTGAAGTTCCCCTACCCTACATTGCCTTTTCACTTTGCAGAGTGTCTGGAGCAGGATTGACTCTGCTCCTCAGCCAAGCCCAAAGGCATGTGTGTGCAGCTATCAGAATGGCAGGGCCAAGGGAGTCCTGCCTGTGGATCTGCACCTCCCATCACTTTTGCATGCTGGTTTCTTGGACCCGCTGTCCCGAGTAGCACAGTGTCTGCCAGGCACACTGCCACAATTCCTCTCTCAAGAAAATACAGGTGGAAAGCAGCAATTAATTCTGCTCAGAGGAGCACTCATTTAGGCAGCACGGCTGCAGGGATGATCACCGGGGAGGAGGGCACTTTTTTAAGCTGTCCCTCAAGGCCAGAAAAGTCCCAAGTGATCCATGATAGTCCCAAAGAAGGTATGTTGGAATAGTTGGCTGAAAAGGATGTTTTCCTTTCTGATGCCTTTCCCCTAAAGAGCATTCAGGTTAACAAGGAGAAGCTCATTCAACTGTGGAAGCAGAGCTGGCCTCTGGACTCCTGTGAGCTTCTTCTGCCCAAATGAACTTGTTTAGTGAGTCAGCTTCCCAAGCCTGAAACCCACTCTTTTGAACTTTCACACTTTGTGGACCAGTAATTAAAGATATTAAAGGGAGAGGTTGAGGGAGAGCACAATTGCTTCATTTTGCTTGCTTGTCTGTTTGTTTGGAGTTCAGCCATTGGAAGTGTGATTCCTCTGATGTTTAAAAGACACCAGACTATAAAATATCCTATTGCTTTTGTCTCTTGGCTTTCTCAGTTGCAGAGCATATTACTCAGCAGGAGAAAAGGAAGCCACGGCTTTCATCTTGGCATCTAGCTACTGGCACTTATGCTTATGTAATCAGCCTTTAGGAGAGACTATTGCATTTTAACCATTTTCCCAATTGCTCAATTATCAATCTGTTATTTCATACACATTTTAAGAGGCCTTGACCAGTCCTATTTTCACCACAGATTCAAAGCTGATTGCTTCTTCAGGATCCTCATAAACCCCACCCCTGAACCTAGAGTTTTCCTGCAGGATGGTTTTGGTGTTTTTCTTGGAGGCCCTTTGTCTGGGGTTATTGCTTTGGCTATCTTGATAAGTAAGAGCCATCTGGAGGCATGGTTGACCGAGTTTGCACCTGCGCCTACATCTGCACTGTCTGGCCATATCAGGTGGATGTTCACTTAAAAGATCCATCTCAGTGTGAGAAAAAGGAAAAGAGAAGGGAGGGAGGGTGTAAAACTGTTATTCCTACCTCACTGCAACAGCAGGTGCACCAGATGGCTCACTGAGTAATTAGGGTGAAGAAACAGTGTCAAGACTTTGTGTGGTGTGGTCTGTAAATGATCATCAAATCAAATTCTTTATCAAAGACGGAGTTTTCTCTCTCCCCACTGGCAAATCGATACACGCTCGAAACGGCGCATGTGATCGGCTTCCTTACGTGCAGGCACCTGGAATGCAGACAGAGAAACCTGGTCAAGAGACCACTCTTGTTAAGCAGCCATCTGTCCTAACAGACTGCCCTAAAGCATTCCCAGCCTGTTGAGTAGTTACGCGTCACTTTATTTGAAGACCACCTTTCCTAAAAAATATTTTTTCCAGCTCCTTAAGCGGTCACCTAGAAGAAATTTTGCCATGTGGTATGTAAGGTAAACAGCACAAAGCTTCCTGGCAGAGTTACACTTTGGCAACAGAACAGGACCTTCCACTGGTTTCATCTACAGACCTAATTATTTCTAAAGCTTCTCTCAGTTTTCCCCCTTTTCCTAGCTTTTCGCTCTGTTAGCTTCCTTTCACATAGGGAGACACTGGCTCCTGCTTGAGTCTGCTGGACAGATCTACTGGGTTATGATTCTCATATTGGAAATCTATTAGCATATGATAACGTATTATCCCTGTGTCTCAGCCAAGGGTGCCTCAGCACAGGACAACCGCATCCCTGCACAGTCTACCATTTCGAAAAGGACTGCTGCTGCACAGCTGTCTGCTGCCCTTCTCTTCACCCACCCCTCCTCTAACTCATCTGAAATAATCACTACAACTACCAGCACCTTCTTCTATTTTTTGTGGCTTTGTCCCCCATTTCAAATCCTGCATCATGCCCAAGGAGCTTCTGCACCAATGTGCTGCCCATGGGAGACCACAATCAGTTTAATAACAAGCCTGAGGTTTTAAATACTTCTGAAGGGGTATTTCTATTTATGTTTTGAAACACGCCTGTTTGTCACACACAGCATTTCATCAAATAACTACAGTAAAGCAACAGCGCACAAAAAAGGAGAAACCTAAACTCAAGCTTTCAGCTGGCTTCTCAGATAATCACGGAGTAGCGGGGGAGCAGCTGTACAAGGCTTACATACTCTGGGATAAATTCTGTGGAAAAAACTTACACGTAGAAAGAATTTTTTACAATGTGCATAACACTAGCCTAGGATTTGAATCTAAGAAAGGCAATCTGTTGTCCTGCTGGTATTTACTACAAACTGAAACATTTTTGATTTGACTGTCAGCATGTTTGGTGTTTTTTTTCCAAATGATATTCTGCTACAGTGAGCTTACAGCTTAAAATTGATAGAAGATTCACCTTTCAAAAAGTCTGTGAATTCTTTTCTTTTTTTTTGGGAAAGCCAGTCTGTAGCTGAAAGTTCTCTGCTAAAGGACGTTGTGACTGAGTTAAGGTGATAGAGAATCCCTGTGGCAGACACATGCGGCACGCAGGAGAAGAAACCTGACGTGGGTTGCAGCACAGGGGACTGTAGTGGACTGCTGAGGTGTAGGGTCTTGTAGTCTGGAAGTACAGCATGAAGCAAGTGATCCTGAACCCAAGAAAGGTCTCCAGAACTGACAGTTGCATTTGCAATATTTAGGTATATAAATCTGAAACTATGATTTTTTTTTTTTTTTTTTAAACTATGCAGCAGTATCTAAACGAGCTTTTTTGGCCAGAAAGTTTGGCTGAGCTCTTACTCATTTTCCACTGAGATCCAAAAGCTAATCAGGGGACAGTCTAATTCCTCTGAGAGACCAATAAGTCTCTGGGGCTAGACTGGGCCCCACAAAAATCAGAAGTGCTCTTGCTTTCTTTTGAAATGCTGCTCTCCATCTCCTCTCCCTCTTCCATTCCCCCAGGCTTGGCAGGCCTCTTAGCCCAATTCTTGAGCACATGCAATTGCAGAAACATCTTGGTTCTTCCCAGGAAGAAAACACAGTTCCTCACCTGAGGTGTCATGCTCTGGGACCCCACCACAATGGGGAGCCTTCATCCCCTCGGATGTTTTTGCACACAGCCTGAAGTTTAGTCTTTGCTAGCTAGATGAAAGCAGGTACCGGCTCAGGGTTTTCTGGACCAGCTGGATTTTAAGTTTCTGCTCAGTGAACTGGGTGTTTTCTGGTTTGGGCAGAGCTGTGCCTAATCTGTGGTCTTATAAGTCCTTTATTGCTTCTAGCCCTCAGTTTAATATAGAGTCAGCAGTTCAACTCTTTTAATTTCTGCACTCTGCTCAAACCTGGATAATTATCTATCCCTGTAATTACAGTGGTGAGCAGTGTGTCGGTACCTTACAAGTGCATTCCTGGTTGCTCATAGCAATACTTTTCCTCCTCCACTCGGGTGAAAAGGAGCCAAATTTCACCACTGGTATTGCTAAAATTACCTTCACAAATCAAACCTAGACAAATAAATCAAGTCTTGTATATATGCTCTGACCTGAAATGTTTTCAAAGCAGGTAAGGTGGTCTGGATCATGTTGCCATACATGTGGAATTTACACCACCAAATATGTCTTCACTGAAATGCTAAAAAAACCCCAATCTGTTTGTAAAATACTTAAAACTCCATTTTCCTGTAAGAGGCAGTCTAGGAGCTTTCCTTAGCTTTAGACTGCATTTTTTGCCTTTGTTTTTGTAATATCTTCATAGCTACCTGAAAATGTAGTTTATTTCCCTACTGCTTTTGATTACTCCTGGTTGGTAAACAATGAAGATTAATTGTTTTCTGATGTAGCAGAAGCAAACGTGATTCTTATTCACAAGTAACCTTGGCAGTGTCAGGAGGGGCACACACAGCCCTGGGAACAATGTTCTTAGCCAGCTGCACTTACAGAGCTGCAAAAAGAGCTCACGTTGTGTCTGGTTTTTAGGTAGATAAAACTATGGCAAAGAACTAAGATATGGTCCATGCCTCATATTCAAATTACTAGGTAATTAAGTTGAAATGAATCTTTGAACTTATTTCCCTGGTTTTATAAAACTCTTAAATTTTTATGGAACATTTGAGGATCTGCTTGTTTTCCTGTTGTAGCTATTGCAGAATCGTATAATCTCATCTTCCCTATCTTGCTGAAAGACCTGTGGCAGGAAAATAAAAGCAGTGACGGGACTGTTCTTGGAGTAGGCCTGCATGGAAAAGAAGAACAGGAAGCAGTCCAGCCCCATCACAGCCTGGGTCCCAGTCCAGCTGCTGGGATGCAAGGCTTTACTGGTGCAGGTGGAGTGCTGTGTTTTAGGACTTCCATTGCTTCCACTTTAGGTTAGTAGCAGGGCTCTGTATAGCGATGTGTGGGCCTAGAATCTGAGATGAAACCTACCTACGTCAGGCATCATGCTGTAACCCTTTGCAAAACACAAACATGCCCTTAGTGATGAGTGGAAGAGCGAGTAGACATCTTTTTCACAGAAGTATGTAAGGAGTCAGAGTAATTTAACTGCTTATAAAATGAAGCAAATGGATATATTTGAACTGGTAGATGATGGAATACAGAAAATGTTATCACTCTGCAAATGTTATCTGTTTGCAAACAGAGAAGGAAAAGAAATAGAGAAATTATACCATTAATCTATTAATTTTGCTCTGTGGTAATGTTTCTTCAAATCAAATTATTCTATAATGACCTATTCAGTACTGTGCATTATCTTTGAAACAAATCGTCTATTATTTTGGTACTTTTCCAGCCCCTAAAAATGTGTCTCAGCTCTTCAAACATTCATGTAGGAAAGCAACCTTTATTTCTGTTTCACAAACAGGAAACTGAGTTTCTATGATCCTAAAAACCTTAGTTACTGGTGGGAACAGTCACAGTGAATTTCTGTCCATAAGTTTTGCGATGGCAGGGCCTAACAGAGGGGCAAGATCAAGCAAGAATGAGGACAGGACTGTGACTGAAGCTAGATTGCCTCACACTGAGCTTGGACTATCCTTCCTTAGTTGCAGCTGGAGTTATGCCCAAGTAAGAACTCTAAAATTAGGTCTCTATGCATGTTAACATTTTTAATAAAATCCTTTACTCATAAGTCATAAGTGTAAGAGTCAAATTTGCAGTATTTAATAGTGGAGTGTTTACTTGTAGTCAGCTTGGGTTGAAACACCGTTTCAGTAACCTAATTCTGCCATGTCAAACTATTGAGTTTGCTTTCAGCAAAAAGCCAACTGTGCTCAGTATAACTGCTGAAACCATAGTAGGACTAAGCCCTATGTGGCAGTTACACCATTTGAATTAAGAGACTCAATAGAATATTTCTGCAGCTTTTCTAATTAAAATAATTATTATGTAGTGTCTATTAGCATGGAATTCCAAATGTAAGCCTCAGGGTCAAATGGCTTAGAAAAATGAAACTCTCTGCTCCCTTTGTAGGAAAAAAGGAGACAAGCCAGTTCTGGGCAGCTTAATTTACATAAATTACAAATATTGCTTACCAATAATTCCATCTACTGACTTCTGCTCTTCAGCTGGAATCTTTCTACACAAATGACAAAAAAATTATTCCGCATGCACCCTGGCAGCATGCACCCCAGAACTGGCCAGTCACCCTCACCAACGGGGAGTGATTTGATATTTGAGAGTACAGTCACAGGAGGTCAGTTAGAGGGCGCGTGGTCTTCTTACAAGCATGGGTACTGCAGGCAAAGCTCATATAACCTGGTTAGTTTTGGAACCGAAGAGAACACATGGTTGAGACAGTTCGGAGGACTCTTTGGAAAGACAATACCAAACTAGGAGTGGTAGATTTGAAATCACAGAACTGAGCCCAATTAGCTGCACATCAGAGTAGATGCTGGTGAAGTGATTTTCCTTGAACTGAAGCTGTATGGTGGAGGATCAATCAATCAATTTATAAGCACCTCGAGGGTAATAATAGTCTAGCGAATGCGAATTTGTCAAGGACAAATTGTATCAAACCAATCTAATTTCTTTCTTTGACAGGATAAGTGAATAAGGGGGAAGCAGTAGATGTGATATATCTTGACTTCAGTAAGGCTCTTGAGTCTCCTACGTAGCATTCTCATAAGCAAATTAAGGCATATGATTAAATCACTGCAGAGAAGGCTCACAGCTGGTTGAGAAAACAAAATCAAAGAGAAACTATCAACTTTTGGTTGTCAAACTGTTTCTGAGCCCAGTTCTATTCAATCCTTTGCTGATCAATGATCTGGATGATGAAATGATAAGGATGCTTTCAAATTTGGAAGGAGTTCCAGAAACTGGAATGTTGTTCCAAATTCAACTGATGGAAATTTGATAAAGGCACATGCAATTGCTATAGAAGTGCTTTGCATACATTAAGTGGTGAAAAAAACAGTTAGAAAGCAGTGTAAGGTAGAAAAGGAGTTATACGTTAGGGGGGCACAGACAGTGGCAACAGTGTAACACTATGTTAAAGAAGATTCTTCTTATTCTCAATAAATTAATTTTAATTTTTAAAGGGCAAGAGGTTCTAAGTGGCCTTGCTTGAGAGGCGGTGCTGGACAAGATGACCCCAGATGTCCTTTCCAACCTCAACCCTTCAATGTTTCTATATAACCCTAGCTGTTCTGGAGACCAGTGATACCTCAGTTAGAGTGCAGTTGCAGGCTTCAGACTATGGGAAAGATGTCAACAAATATTAAAAAGGCAGAAGGAAGATAAGACAAAAGATAGAGGCTTGAAAAATGACATCTGAAAAAGGCTGAAAGTGAAGTAGGCCACCTCTGTATCATTTGCTGCACTGGGCAGCAAATGTCCTACAACTTCTTAGTGTCATTAAAGCAGATAACTAACATTTGAAAACTTGGGGTTCAACAGACTTCTGATGCATGTTTGATTTTGAGTCATTTTGTTGTGTGTTTTGAAGTGTAGATGTTCTTTATTTCTTTTTCTCTTATTGAAACTCCTCATGTTTATCGAGTTTTCTTGTTTGCCTTATTGTGTGTGTGTGTTTAGAAACATCCCTAGACAGATGAGACTCTGCTCTTGATGTTGGCAACTAAGGTTTACAGAAAAAAAATAATTTCAGCTCTGTCTATTTAGGGCTTTATAAATTTTATAGTATTATACAACTCTCTTTTGCATCTCTGTTCTACTGATTGGAGCAACACAGGTGAACAAAATGAGTAATGTTAGTCAAGAAAACACTGTGGCTTTATAGAGTAACTATTCATGAGGAAAAAGCCTTGAAACATTTCCAGAACTGGAGGCAGAGAATTTATTGTTCCTGCTGGAACCCAGAATAACTACTGCTTTGTGTCATCATTTTATAATCCTTGTCTGTCAATAAACATAACTGTAGCTAGCAATAAAAATGATACAGGCTCAGTCAGGCAACGCTACCCTGGTAAAACGAATTTATGAGCCAGTTAATATTTTTAATCCTGTTACAGAGATGACCTCAAAACCCAGGCCATTTATCTAAGCTTCTATCCCCTAAAGGAGCACATGTGGGTGTCAGATAAGTGAAAACTGCTTTTAAATCATGTTGATCTTGGGCTGAGGTTGAGCAACAAGAGGGACAAAGGGTGGAACCGGAGACATCTGTCTGCAAAAAAAAAAAAAAACACCAGCCCCATTAGGGTCTGTCTCCTACCTAGTACAGAGTTGGTCAAACACTCTTGCAGACTCAAATGAAGCTGTTCATCTGATAACATAAAATTTACTATGTTGTGTTTTTCCCTTCTCCACATCAGCTACATGCCAATGATTATTCCAGTCCCACCACTGATCCAAGATGACTTATCACAACAGGGATTCGTTCTGTTTATGCTACTTCAGAAATCTCTGAGATGTTATTTGATCCACAGCATCCATTAGACACACAGAATACATTTCCTTCTCTATTATTACATCTTATTAGCAAGATATGGCAATGACACTGTCTGCTAATTGCTATCCAACTAGTGCTTTGTGCCTTGTTAATTTTGACCAAGACACTTTTCCTGCATAGCACAGTATAGATATTACTAATAAGGGAAAGACAGGTAGTTAATTGGTGCCTTGAGTGTTACACAGACAAATAAAGAATTGACTGATTATCAGCTTTTCTCTGATGTAAGGGTCAGCTCTTGCCACTCTCTTCTACACTGTCCTTTCTCTCTGTGCTGTAACATATAATGTCTTATCTTTGAAAAGACAGACATTACAGCAGCCTTCCAGTACCTGCAGGGGGCTACAAGGAAGCTGAGGGGGGACTTTTTACAAGGGCCTGTAGTGACAGGACAAGGGGTAAAGGGTACAAATTGAAAGCGGGGAGGTTTAGATTAGATATCAGGAAGAAGTTCTTCATGGAGAGGGTGGTGAGGCACTGGAACAGGTTGCCCAGAGAAGCTATGGATGCCCCATCCCTGGAAGTGTTCAAGGCCAGGCTGGATGAGGCTTTGAGCAACCTGGTCTAGTGGAAGGTGTCCCTGACCATGGCAGGAGGTGTTGGAACTAGATCATATTAAGTTCCTTTCCAACCCAAACCACTCTACGACGATTCTATGATCCATAATAGCTACCAAAAGAATACGTGCTCCTGCCCGCAACTTGTAATGAATTCATACAAAGGAATGCTTGCTTTTTAAACCTCTGTCAGGTATTATCCTGAAGGTTAAAGCCAGGGGAGCCTAGGTAAGAGTGTATTTTTGCACTGATTCTCTAAGCTGCCTGTAAAGTCTGCAAGATATTGAGGCAAGACACATGGTCTTAACAAAACAGTTAAACGACCCATCGAATATAAAGTGAGAGGGGCTATAAAGATACATATAGCTCTTGTTTGAGGAAGCCAGACAAGTCAGTCTGGCAACAGAGTTTCTGTTTCTAGTTCTATCTGTCATATAAGGGAAGAATTTTTGATGGCTCCAGACAGTGATCCTTTGACTCCTGAAAGAAAATAAGTGAAAGTGCAAGGAAAAGAGTGTTTTTTTCACCCAAACTACTTATAAATTCTATTTGTTCTTGGACTTAGACCCAAATCCAAACCTTCTGCACCTCATCAAAAATACAGGTTGATGTTTCAGTTATTACGTCTTATGTATACTAATGTCCTTTATAGCACACACAGAGATACACATCGGGCAAAACAAACAATGTCTCTTACAGAGTGTGACCTAATTGTTGAGATAGGTGCACAGGGACAGCATTCAAGTATCCTAAATCAGGAGATAAGGGAAGATTTCTGGTCAAAAGGAAATATACTTACATGCCTGACCTTGTAGAGGAGATGGATTGAATGTAAGTTATCTTTCTGCAAATTGGCTGTTTGTGGAGAATTGGTGTCCAGCAGCCCCCACTGGGGAAGAGCTGTGAGTATGCAGCATCTCTGAAGTAAGGGCAAGACCCTTAGATATACATGCCTGCATTAAAGACAAATTTGGCAACTGTGTGGCATGCTACACATCATATTCAATGTCTGCCTGTTCACTATAAATGTTTACTTGTGAGAAAACGTTCTGGTTTCCCTGTTCATTTTATTCAGATTTCTGTATCTGAAGAATTGCCTTCAGACAAATAATCAGTTAAGTGTAGCAGCTGAAAACAAACCCCAGCAAGACTATAGCATCAATTAATTTCTTAGACATTGGAATGGCTCTCTGGATAACAATCAGCAGCAGTCAGACAAGAAGAATCAGGAGGCAAGATGAGTGCAGCAAAAAAGCCCACTAAATTCAGTACAGTCCAGTGACAGCCAAACTCTAGATGTATCTTCCTACTGAACTGCAAGAAGGCTACGTGTGATCCTAATCGTGTGTGATGGTATGGGTGAGCACAGCCCAGGGCAGCACCCTTGCACTCTTCACTCTGCCCTACCTGCCAGTACTCCAGCACACAGAACCTGATGAGTTTCAACTTCTCAACCACTGTCTGAACTTACAGACATTATCAGTTTAAAAATCACACTTCCATAGGAAAATATTTTACTTATATTGTTACAATAGCATCTACGATTAAGGAGGGGGAAAAGAAACCTATCAGTTTTTATCTCTTTCCTCACAGATTGGTTTTTTGTGCATTTGAATGCAATCCATACATTGTCTGTTTCAATGTTTGCTCAGCGTAGTCACTCTGTTATCATGCGGGGAGAGAGCTAAGGGAGGGGTTGGGGAAGGTGGGAGAGAAAAGCATCACATGGCAACAGAAGAAGGGATTAACAAAGAAATATTATAGTATGATTTTAAAATCTGGGGGAAAAAAAAATAGCAGAGGTGTTTGTGGATGCATCTAGAGAAGGATAAGGAGAGTGGTTTAATTGGCTGGATTCCGAGCTGAGAGATTCTCTTGGAGAAAGGGCCGTGTCAATTTTCTCCCTGCAGAGAAGGCAGAGCGAGCATGGGAGGAAAACCAGGTGAGAACCCTCCTCCCTCCCGTGGCTGTCATTCTGTGCGGGTGTTGAGATGTGCATGCGGTACACACAGCCTGGACAAAATGACTGATGTGCTTTCCTCTCAAGGCTGTTTGTAAAAGAGCAAGCGCTCTCCCAATCACTTCACTTCCTCTCTGTGTCTCAGTGCAACTGTTAAGTTTGGAAATTACAGATATTGCACATGCGTAAGGGATTGCTAACTCACCCTCCAGATTTCCTCCTTCCCTTCTTTTCACCGGGTGGGCAGTTTTCATTTTTCACATTCAATATCGCTCCTTGTTTTCTCCTTTCAAATCTAACAGTGATGCAGGAAGAAAGAATGAAGACGTCAATAGCATAAAGAATACCTCATTAGTTTTGATTTATTACTTTTTCCCTTCCCTTGCAGAGAAAACTGTAGATTTAATCTGAGGAGGACCCAACTGGTAAACTGCTACTGAGCAGGAATTCAGCTGGAGAAAAATGCAACTCAACAAGAGCAGTTTTGATAAGCTTCCTTAAATCCCTTGTACACGAGCTCTTTCTTACCCTCTCCTACACAATGTGTGGCACGTTGGCTCTTGTAACACTTACTACCCTAAAAGGCCACCTTGGAATTCATTTCACAAAATACCATTTCCAAAACATGTTTTCAAAACTTTATTTATGATTAGAGAGGGGAGCTGAAAATTTAACCTTTGATCTAAACTAAATAACTTTTTGCTGGTTCACCCTGAACTGTCATCTCCACTGAATTGACTAAAAGAGACAAAACATGTGAGATGGAAAAACCTGTTTTCTGAAAATGGTATGATTTTTCCAGTGTCTGACAGACAAGTTGGAACCAGGCTGTATCAAGCTGCTGTTAAAATAATATTTGTATTATTGCAATATTTCTTATTACAAAGAAAGACAATTTAATGATGGATTCGTAAGTGATGGAGGCTGCCACTTCCCCACCCCCTTTGAGACAAAATGCAGGAGCTTTTACCTGAAGAGGCCATTACTAGATCTAGGGAGAGCTGTTTCCAGATATCTGTTTAGTCCTTGATGTGGCTGAAGGGGTTTTCTACTCACCATGCAACCAGACGTGACCGATCCCATAGTCTGCTTTTAATCCTCAACCCTTTTGCAAAAATACCTGGGTTTGGGTGTTTTCAAAATTCAGATGCTGAGGCAAATATTTGTTTCCTAAAGCTAAATGTGTGTTCTGATTTTTCCAAGTGACCAGAGAGGCAACACAGCCCATGGAAACGGGTACAGGAGAGAAAGAGGGAGAGGGAGGAGTGGCAAGTCTGGCTGCTGTGTCTAAAACTGGTACTGACATAACAGCTTTGTGGGATTGAGGCCTGGCTTGCCCTACATCTCTGTAAAGTGCTTAGCACGTTTTGGACCCTACGAGCTGTTGCATTAGTAATGACCTTGGTTCGCAAATAACAAACGGCCTTAAGCTCAGTCCAGTCAATATTTAACCTGGGTCAGGAGGGAAAAGAAGGTGGCACCCCAAGCCCCATCCATCTGAGTTCCCAAGCTGCGAGGTTAAGCTCTCAGCCGTTGGGCAGATGTTTGCATTATATGCATGATGTCTGCTGCTTTTTTCATTAGCTCCGAAATGTGTAAGAGTGAGAATTATTTAAAATACCGTCTTTGGCTCCTGATCTTTTCTTGAGTGCTCTCTGTGGACCCAGACCAACATCAAATTCTTGTTTACAGTCCCAAAGTTTTCCCCTGCAACAGCTGAGACTAGCAGAAATTACATAGGAAAAGATTCTTGAATGCAAGTGTGGTAAAATGGTGCTGCACCTCTTTGTACCAGGTCAAGCCACAATGGGTTGGGCTGTATCTGTAAAGATTACATGCTATTTAATAAAAGGCTGTTCAACTGACATACATATCATGTACTGGATACGATTGTTCAGCAAAAATAATCCAAAACAGGAGAAAATGAAGTCCAAAATAGTAATTCATACTCTGGGCTTTTACAGCGCTAATGTAAAGTCATAGGAAAAGGATATGATGATATACAGAATTTATGAGCCACTGGAAACAACATGAGATGGTGCAATAATGCTAGCAATAACAATTTGTGTCTTTGCAGTGTTCAGTGCAGGAAGATGATAGAAAAAGAATGTAATACAGTTTAACAATCAATGATCTTTAGAATGTAATATTCCTGAAAGGGTTTTTCCAGAGAGGATTCTACTCATGATGGCGGAGAAGGAGGGAGAGAGAAATTCTCTGTATTAATTTTAGGTTTGTAAAGCAGTTTGCATTTTCCAAGGAAAATGCTAATGAAAGAAAAAAAGGGTAACATTTATTCACTATTTTGTATCTATTAAATATGGATGCACTACAATAATATTGTTTCTTTTGTTTCTAATTGTAAAATCTATTAGTGTTATAAATATGTTAAGCTCCTTTGTTGCTACAGGTCAGCATGGACTAAAAAAAAAATTGAATGCTAAACAAGCTGTAGTCAATATTTATTTTTGCACTTCCAAAAATTTTAGCCAGTGGTTACATATTTGTGAATATGCATTTTGTAATTTATTTCTGCTAGCAAACCCTCTTTCTACAAATAAAGATTATCTAGCTCTTCTTCAGGGAGAAAGTCCAGATAAATGGAGCTACGTAATAAGGTGGAGGGAGCATTTGGGGTGGGGTGGGATGGGGTGTGCAGCATTGCGAGTACCAATTAAAAGCAAACTGTGCCTAGCGAGGCTTCATTTATGTTTTTTCTTATTG
>NW_010262301.1:14364-17090 GCF_000690775.1 Eurypyga helias
ATGAAGGAAATGTCCTTTAAATTCAATGTGAAGTGCAGCTAGACTGAAGTGTGCATTCAAACTCCTCCAACCTGGAAGACTAACAGATGTTTTAACTTCTATTAAAAGACAAATCACAATTTTTTGAGACTATCAGTGTTAGTGGGTGCTTGTTTACAGTTAGCGTCCTTAAGGGAAAGAAAATTTAACCTTGCCACAATAATGGGAGCTGAAAAAAGAAAAACGACTGGCTGAGCCACTCCATTTCCCTTCAAGAGCCTGGTGCAGCTACGCAAGACGTCTTCCTGTGTGACATGCAGAGGCTTTAACAATAGCACAAGTGGAAAACCGTTTAAATGTTGGGGTTATTTTAAACAGTCAGTGATGAATTTCTGAAACAAAGAATGTTCACATCTAACTTCCTTCAGCCTTCTCCCCCTCCTGCTCCTTGTCCCTCCAGTAAATTTATATAAGATCTTATATCATAGCTGGAGAATCAGTGTGTATGAAATAAATGAGGTGTATGATGCATTGAATGATAATAGCAGCATGAAGGTTTGGGCTGGAGGTTAGACATTTTGTTTAACTTCAAATAATTTTGTTGAATAGCACGAACGAGTTGATAAAGATAAATCTCTAGCATGTGCCTCTTCTGAGTACCTAAGTTCTGCAGCACATGCAGAACTGAAGCACCTGAAGAACTTGAGTCTTCACGTATAGTCAGCAGAGGAAGGTATTTCTGAGGGTAACTCAGCCTGTCCTGAGATGTGTGAAGGATGGACACCTTTTTCTCTCTCTCACCACCACCTCGCAGTGACTATATGAGAAGCTCCATTTTGTAGGTGCTTACAGTTAGGTGACAGAAAGTCCACCTATATTCTGTGTTGTTGTTCATGGCCCCCCCCTCCCCCTTTACCTTAAAATGGTTCTGCAGCACTGCAGTGAAAGCTGAAGCTAGCGATCATTTTCTTGAGTCAGATCCATTGTGTGATGTTTTTGAGGAGCACAGAAGTGATGTAGGGGTTCACTTCCGCTTTCCATGGTTATACAAACTGCCACTGAAGACAATACTGAGTAAGGAAAGCAAAACCCTGCCCCAGAGCATGCAGAGGATATCCTGCTTCCACTGGCCATACATGGATGACAAAGGAAATAGGATTTGATGGAAACAGCACAGCTAATAACAATAGCAATATAAATACCTATAATAGCAGTATAGTTAACATCTAAAGCAATGTTTTGGTACTATTATGAGTGAAGGATTTTCCAAACAGGAATATCAGCTGATCCACCTGAGAGCCACCCATGTACAATGTTAGTGCATTGCATGATCGCTGTAGTTTTTATTTTTAAAAGAAGTCGAACATTTCATGTTAGCCTTTTTTTTTTTCACTTAAAACATTCCAATAAAAAGGCTCGGAACATTTTTCTTCACAATTTGAGAACAGAAAAGTTATTAGCTGGGGTTTTGCTTGTTTCCGGATACACCTCCAGCATTTGCCTGGTCCTTGCAAGGGCTTCCTCCATCGGCTGAACCTCTTCAAGATTGCACAGTGAAGCTAAAAAGTTCCTTTGCAGTGTGTGGCCTCCATGTCTTTTGTAAACAAGGGCATGGGAAGCTTCAGAGGCAGCAAGTTTGGAGTTGCTGTATGTTAATTGACTCATTAACTTTCACAAAAACAATGACCTCTACTAAACCTCCTCTAACATGGCCCTTTTCAAACTAAAACCTTCCTCTGCCCTTACGGGTTACCTCATCCAGTGTACGTCAGTCTGCTTCCTCCCTGATTGCTTCTCTAATTCCCATTTGGTGCTGAGCATGGACCAGATTTCTGTACAACTCTTCAGTCTGCTCTATTCTGGTTTTCCAGGTCTTCTTGTTTGTTCTAGGCCATCCTTTGCTTTCTGTGCCTCTGCAGCTTCTGTTCTTTTCAGAAACATCATTGGAGTGACAGCGGTTAACACGAACACTTCACAGCATTTCTTCATGCCAGAATTATGAAAATCTCCTCTTGATGGTATTTTTCCATTATTCACTATACAAAGTGCTGAAGCAATGCCTCAATGAATGCTGGGTTTTTTATAAATTTTCCTTGCATCATCCCCAATTTCAGCTGATCATTGATTTTTTTCTGAGCCAGGATTCAAATATGTTGGACTCAGTTCCTTCTGGCTCCTGCAGATCTTTTGACTGCCATCTGACCAGGACCCTCTTAGCTTTCAACTGTTTTCACTCCAAGTCCTTCTTCTAAAATGGAAAACGATGGCCTCTAGCCAGCATGTTGCCTTTTACTTTTCCTGTGGCCCAGACCTCAGTTAAAGATTTAACAAAAGCAAAAAAGCTCTGTTTCAAGCCAAATAAAGGAATAAAATCTAAAAGTTTTTCCAGATGAGAATGTTGAACCTTTCACGGGCAGCTCATATACGCTTTGGCAACTGAAATCTAGCACAAGCTTTGCTCACATACTAGGAAATAGCTTTTTTTTTGTTTTTAAATATAAACTATTTCTGAGGCTTCCAATTGTTGCCTTTTTCTTTTAATATCTCTTATTTTATAAAATCTACGTGAAAGACAAAAACAAATGAAACTTTGCATCTGTGGCGGCAGACTTCCTGGCTTACATCTTTAGGTCTGTGCCGGGAGTGCAGGATAGTGGCAGCTGCTTGTGCTGCAGCAAACACCACTCCACTGTAGTCAGTCCCTGCATGGGTACAGGTGTGCCCTGAGTTTCCCCAAACCTGTGCAG
>NW_010262301.1:17103-46314 GCF_000690775.1 Eurypyga helias
ACTCTTTCCATGACATACCCAGAAGGACGTCTGAATCTTGTAGATGGTGTATATACCTGTAGAGCAGCGTTTGCTTTTGGACATCAACAGCAAAGTCCCCCATTTTAAGCAAGCACTCTGATAAAACCGTGTTATGCTCGGGGGAATCCGCTATTTAAAATCCAGTGGGAGTGGAGGCACTGAAAGCTGATTATCTTCATGCTTAGTGCACTGTGAGCTTTTGTTTGCTATTGACATGACTTTACAAGGAGAAACTCAAATGAGGGATGGGGTGGAGGAGAGGATAAACTCAAAAATCCCATTTTCCAGATGACAGGCCTGCTGCAACGTAGTTATATGCCATATTCACGCTACGCTTTTTCACAGTACAAAGTACTACTCAAACACAATGGGTGATTACTACAATTTCCTCTCTTTGGCTCACAGATATTATATACATAAGCATCTCTTCATTTGCTGTTTGTGATGCTAAGTGCTGAACAGGATTTTCCTCTGCCATTTATGTTCCCGGCAGAATTTCACTTCGCTGTACGGTTGCCATCAGTGCAGCGTGAGGGCGTGCGCCTGCTTGGGCAACCCAAACCCATGCTGGGCCATTCTCAGTCTGCTGGGGAAGACAGTCCTGGATCTACTACGGGAAGAGATGATTCAGAAGCCCTCATGACATTAAAGCGCTTCTGTACAAATATATGACACACACATTTGGAATGTGTGACACTTAAAACCGATCCAGTTGGAGAGTGATTTTAGACAGAAGACGGTGAATCTTCTATTTCTCCCATGTCTTTGGGATAGAATGGATTTGCTTCTCCTCCCAAACCACAGACTTCTTTCCTTCCTCCTTAATTCTCAGAACATCTTCCTTGGCATAGTCATTTGTGAGCCACTGGTGCAAAACTAAGTTTAGTTCATGAAAAGAGAATCACAGCAACTACTGGTTATTCCTTAAGACTGAGTTTCCCATAGTGAAACATAGGTATTTTGTTATGTTTCTTTTCTGTTATGCACATTTTACCTTGAACTTGTTATATTTAATTAAAAAAAATCTTTTTTCTGTTTCTCTGGGAGGTTGTTTTGTGTGGATCCTGGCAGACACTTTGGAAGTCTTAGAACCAGCAGTATTAACACACTGAATCATATCAAAAGTTTCTCTCACTGTTCCAAGCGCAGCTAGAGTCCCAAGGTCCCAAATACAGATATTTCCTGTGAAGTTCAAGGGTGGCCTTTAATTAAGCTGAAGAACAGGCTGCCAGTTGCTGTTTGAAGCATAATATTGTGATGGCAGGTAAGGAAGAAAGTGAATGTGCAGATGGCTTTTGAAAGCAGCGGTGAGACAGAAGACTGAAGAGGTAGGGGGTGTAGAGATGAATTGAAGGGGGAGACAGGCAGGAATATAGAGGTATCAATGCAAAATAAAAGAGAGAAAAGGATTAGGAGGAACAAGGTACCCAGAAAAATTTGCAAATGCACTGTAAAAGGAGATCTCTTCTTACGAGGAAAGTATAGAAGGTTGGTATGCACAGCTTAGCTGAATGAAGACTGTGTGGATCTTGTTGCTGTCTATAATTTCATGATAAGGATAAATACTAGGAAGAGAAGAGAATTTCTTAAAGGACTGAACTTGCCTAAGAGGAAGAAACTTAACCACAGATAAAATCACAGTGGAAAATGGATTTCTAATCCTGAGAAAAGAAGGTTTCCTAACAACCAGGCTGATGTAAAGCCTTCACCTCTGTTTACGGTGGTACTTGATCACTCCATGGAAGCAATTATATGACGTGAATTTTCCCAGGCCTCTATTTCTACAGTATATTGAATTTAAATGTACATACTTATAGAACTAGATGAAACATGAAATGGGTAATATGAAAGTTTACATGACCTTCATCAGTGTTATTGTGGAAACTGTGATAATACTGCCATAGCGGTAAATGCTCATTTCATTTGTGTTTGGGAAAACTGTTCCTTGAAAACATTTATTGTCATGGAGTATTTCACCTGAGACATTTTCAATAAGAAACAAAATGTTCTATGAGCAGAATGGCTTTAATGTAGCACTGCTCTCTGAAACTGAAATACCTTAGGAAAGATTGTTTCTATAGTAATGAGTTACACAAGAAAAAATGGCCTGAGAATGTTGAGGGAGGAGGAAGCAGGAGTTGCTGTTGGGATTCCTTGTCAAATTCAATGAACTACTGAGTGATGTTGACAAGGAAATTAACAGAGTGAATTTTGTTTCTTAGGGAATATATTCATAAATATCAGAAACTCACTGGAAGTAGAAGCCTACGGTCTCTACGTATGCCAGTGACGGTCTCTTTTATGCTTCAGTGCACAAATTACAGATGCTTCCCAGGGTCTTGGAGACAATTCCAGATTTTTGGCAAGTGCAGCATGTTGAGACAAACGAAAATTAAATAGTTTCATTAAGATTTTGTTTGTACTATGGTCACCTCACCTTCCTGCTCTTTGTTTTTGTTCTCTTGATCCTCTGATTCATTCTCATGACATTACTTCTTTCTTTTATAAGCCATTAATTTTCATTGTCTTGGAGACAGCATATGCTGGCTCACTTTCCACTCTATCTCTGCCTTCTTATTCTTGTACGGCTTACATAAAACTGGCTGCACTAAATAAGAGTCCTTAACTTACCGAGTACAGCAGGGGAAGAGGCAAACACCATATAAAAAGGCCTAAACAACAACTGTGATGGAAGTCTTGCACTGATTTCACAAGAATTACCTTTCCCTAACTTGGACAGCATATGAAAGGTGTATAGAAAGTGTGTGACAAAGATGAATTCTTAGGCTAGTCATGGTAAAATAAATGTTGGTTTAAAAAGAGGTATCTTTTGTACTCATTAAGGGACATGGTAAAATAAATACTTTTCAAAGCGTTTCAAATAGTTTATTACAGCTAGTCTTCCCAGTGCTTTAAAGCTTCTCTCTCCCCTTCATAGATAAGTAGAAAAGTATCTCTAATGCCTTGTCTTTATGAACAAAAAATGATACATCTTAGATAGCTAGACCTTTAAAATATCATGAATAAGCACTTACAAATGTCTCACCAGCTGAAAAGAAAGAAAAGTAACCTAGATCAGAAATTGATCATTTTCAGAAATTGCAGTGATTAATGCCATATTAAATCTTAAGAAAAAAACATCCATGAGAAAGATTCTGCCACCTTTATGCAGGCTTAATAGTAACTTGCTCTGAAAAAGAAATCCCAACTGGAAGTTAGTGACGGAAGATACTTTGCAGTCTGTTTAAGTGTGTCAAAGCCTAAGCCAATAGTAGCAAAACTTTTGAGATACTATTTTTGGCTATATTAAATAATCGTTCAGTTTGGAACAGAACAATTTAATAAGCATGAGTCACCATGGATTTGTGAAAGGTAAATCATCTCAGACAAACCATAGTACTTAATGGAATAACTGTTGGGTAAAGACAGAGCCAGCAGATTTAACATATTTGGATTTTCACAAACCTGTAGTCAACTTTAGACATGATGGATTGTTGTGTCATGATCTTTTCAAATATAGGACAGGTAATAAAGTAAAATAAAATAGGTAAGGAACATCAGGGAGGTGGAAAGCAAATGGCTGAGATTACAAAGGCCATAGCATTTTCAGAAGAGCAAGGTCCAAGAGGGATTTCTACCGAGATCAATGCCTTTTAATACTAGTTTACATAATTTTTAAAGACTGATGTCGTCTCATGGAGGTTCATTAGAATTTTTCCGATAGCTTTAGGTTGTGATCTGATCTCATAATCAATTTATAGAGTATATGAAATTACACCTTATCTGTTTTAGGATGATCCTGCAGGCATGGCCAAACCAGAAACAGATCAGAAAGAGATAAAAAGCATCCGAATGTGTAAAATTATGCATTTGAATAGAAATGAGGCATTTGAAGTAATCCTCACATCATTCAAATGACATCTGATTTGCTAATAACTATTGAGACAAAGGCAAGTATTTCCAGGCACATATGTATACAACAGCAGCTACAACAACAGAGGACTGGCTTTAGTCATCCATATGTGTTCTGTCACTTTTCAGTGCTGTTACCTGTGCTTGAGAGTGTAGAGGCAATTCCTTTCTGAACTGTGAACCGAATGCTGGTGAAGGAAAAGGCCCTTTGGAAGAAAACTAATTTACAACTTTAGTCTGAATATTTGTAAGGCCTCCAGCAAGAGATACATGCTGTATATTTTTAGCTACAGGTGACCTGAATCACTGTCTGGTGACATCTGTAATATATAGAGGCTTGACTGTTCTGCTCAACGTGCTCTATGCTGCATGAAGTCGATGGTGTGAATAACTCTTTAGGGCACTCAATGCCCACTAGTAGGAAAATCAAGATTCTTAAAGTGATATGAAAAGTATAGCATATATCCAATAAATAAAATTAAACTTAATAATTTTAGATATGTTTGGACAGATAAAAGTTTGAAATTGACACAGTTTCTATGAATTCAGAAGAAACAAATGTAGGAAAGGTTTCTATGAGTTATGGTATTTTACTACTGCTGACATACTGAAATCAGGAATGCTTTAAAATGCATTACATGATTATTAAATGTATATATTAAAAATGTACTGGTCAATCTATCATCTTGCAAATGTAATCATTGACTTATTTTGCCTTGATTGATTTGAGTAGGGAAGTAATGAAAGCATCAGCATTTAAAAATCAGTGCTTACAGTTTTGCTCTTTGGGATAGTAATCATTTAACTTTTCTTTTGATTGGTTTGACTTCTCTTGAAAAGTCTCATATTTTAAGATGTTGTGAGGGTGTATCATACATATATGCCTTATATAGTATTAACAATTTTTTTCCTTCCTCTGTTTTTAGGTATTTGCATATAACTTTATGCCATAAAAATGCGGGTAATATAAAATTGTGCTGGTGAAAGCTAAAACAAAAAAATAATTTCAAAGATCTATTAAATTTACCACGTATTACTGGATACCTTGAAGAGATTGTTGAAAGGTCATACTTTTAAGGAATGGCTTATAACAGCAAAAGATCTTGCTCCTCACAGAGGGAGGGAGGAAATACATATAATTATCTTACTACACTACTTATTTATATAAACATGCAGTTGATGCTTAGAAGTCATTGTACTTCTCTAAAGTAAATAAAAAAAAATGAATAAAAAGGAGTATTTTGCTTTTGTTTAACTAACACTGGCACAAAAAATCAGTTGCAAGAAAAACAGTTTAAAGATGCACTGAAAGTAAATGTTGCATTTCACATCTCATGTAATGCAAACATTCAGATTAACTTATGTATCACTGGTACTACATTAGCAAACGTTTTACAGATTACTTTCTTTAGATTAAATACTGTTCTGCACAGTTCCACACAGTCTTGTTCCACACAACTCCCATGGTCTTCAGACAGAGAATGACATGGCTCACTGAAAGTTTTGCTTTAATAATAAGTGAATAGAGAAAAACCCTGTTAGCTCTGAATTAGCAAATTGCCTGCACGTATGGTTGCACACCAGTTGATGTGGCTGGATTCTGGGTAGCATGTCGAGCCCACAACACAAAATCTGAATGTGCATATTTAATATACATAACTCTGCTTATTAGGACAGGGTAACAAGCATTTTAAGTGCGGTATTTTGTTTTAATTCAAGATCTATAAAAATGTGACTGTCAAGCCCAGTTTCTGTGATATTTCACAGCAAATGTCAATAAACATGAACTCAAAGGAATTTTCCTCAAAATCTTATCCGCAGGAATCCCACAGTCACTGCAGGGTAAAAGTCAGAGTCAATGGACAAGGTCTGTGTATGCCTGAAGGCCAGCAAACTTGCGCTTGGATCAATTAATAGCAGGGTCATGGACTATAACTACTCTCTCTTCTGCTGCAGGTTCTGGACTCCACCATCAGAAGCAGGTACCTGAACCGCGGTCCTGGCGCTCTGGGAGAGGCTGTATTTTTCCTACAGCCTTACTGTACGCACTGAAGTTCAACAGACCAATATGCACTTCAAGCTGCCTAATAATAAACAGTCACGGTTGCCAGGTGCCGACTCCCCCCGCGATCAATGGACAAGAGCTGCGATGCCTACGTTAGCCAACTGTATGGTATAAATGTATTTATTTTACAGGCAGGACACCAAGAAGCTCTGTCCACACCCCAAGCTCCAGGTCTTACTTCATGAGACTGTGCTGGACACAATGCGGAGAGTGCCCACAATGCTTGCTAGATTTTCAGAGTCTCTAAAGAATGAATAATGGGAATGGGAAAACCTAAATCTATAAATGCTAGAAGGGTATAAATTCCTCTACTTAAGGAAGCAGAGGAAGCAGCTATAAAAACAACAAACAACAGAGGTAGGCAACACTGAATATGAATACTCTACTAATTTCTGTCGGTGTTTTAAAATTCGACAATAAACGATTAAAGAAACCTTCTACTACCACACTACTTCCTTTTGCTTTCTGCATTTATTTTTTCAAACCTACATTTGGAAACCGCTAATCATAATTTTTCACTGGTGTTTTCTCTCTAAGGAAAACTTTCACTGTTCACAGCAGTTAGCATTGAATTCTTCTAGTCCTCTAGAGGTTTGATTTCATTTTCCCAGTAAAACCTTATGCTGTCAATATTGCCCCTTGGTTCTTTAGAAAAATGTGCATAGAATGTTCCTATTTGTTTATAGCAGAGATTTGATTATCTTGTAATTTCCTAAGATAGTCTTCTGTTAGGAATAAATCTAGGTTATATTGGCTCTATTTCTTATGGTTTCGTGGATAATGTCTTCCCTACAGTCTAAGAAAACAAAACAAAACACAATTCATATTTTTTTTTCAATTCTGTGGAATATTTTAGCTACTTTAATCCAATTTCTTACACACTTTTAATATTTTACTTGGAAACACATTTTAATTATGTCTTTTCTGAAATTAGCATCTGCAGTATGTAAATTATGATAAAGAAAAGTCAGCTACTGGACTTATTTCAATTCTTTGTGAGCGCAGCCAGTGAACTTATTTAATCATTATAGCTGTAGAAACCTATATTTGCTATAGAGTTTGTTGGTGAGAATAGATGAGAAAATATGGAATAGCCGCTTCAGATATATCCTCAAGCTACTTAAGGAAAGGTATAGTAAGAGAAACAAACAAATAAAAAGGAAATTAACTCATATATCCGTAGGTACTAAAACATGCCACTGCTTCAATTCTAATATATTCTTTTGCACATCTACTGCCTTTTTCTACATTTATATGGAAGAAATATATTGCCAAGATGGTTTCCTTATAAAAGTAACAAAACTACTGTTTTATTTTTTGAAATATTTACATTCAGAGAAACAATCCATTAACCTAACTTCAGTGCTCATTGAAATGCAGCCCTGTTCCCTCTGCTTTGAACATAAAGCATGCTCATTATGGTGTAACCAGTTTTCAAATAGCTTTATCTTATAATATACTTTGAATGAAATACACTAGTTTTGATTCACAAGATTTCATTATCTGGTTATAGATCCTTCTGCTTCAGCGGGGAAATTGAGGGGTGCTCTTCTTCTCAACAGCTCCACCACAGAGACTGGGCGATGCCTCAAATCTTACTCTTCCCTGTGCAAGCCACTCAGAATGAGGGCTACACTGCCACCTCTATATTAAAGAGAAGTTTTCTGTCTAGTCCTACTAAAAGATGAAAATAATGGATCTTGACAGTTTAGTCCTTGCACTTGTGAAAATTTGTACTCACATATAAACTGCTAAACAGGCGCAAAACACCTGCGCAGGTATACTCCCCAGGCAGCTGGGGAGCCCAGGTCTACGTGTAATGACTCACAGGTAGTCAATAGCTCTCTTGCAACCCCAAACAGAACACACCTTTAATTCTCTGGGTTAGGGTGCACATTTAGATCACTGAACAAGGGATCAGCAGTAGCAGAACAGGAGTGGACCCAAGAGGCCTCGAGTGTTACAGGTAGCTCTTGATGCTGCTCTTGTTCTGTAACCATGTACTGGTGAGCAGTAGCTGAGGTCAATCCCTGTCTCCCTGAATACTGGTGCTGCCCCACTTACATCAAGGCAAGACCCTAGTAGCCTCGGCAGAAGCAGAGGAGATGTTCTTTCCTCTTACTTCTCACATATATGAGCTGACAGTCAGAGTCTCCCCTAGATGCTATAGATCCTATCTAGGTCTGTCCTGGGAACTGTATCCAACTTAAGCCATGTGTAATGCTCAGATCACTGTAGAGTCCAGATGTCAGCATCATATGTTGGTTTTTAAAGAGCTGTTAACACCAGCTAAGCCCATCAGTGCAATGAAAATAGTCAGGATCACGCCTGTTCATTTTCTATACCATGACTCCAGAGGAGGATTTGACTTTAAAAGAATAAACTGCAAGTAAGGAACAAATCTCATAGCTCTGCGTAATCAAAGCTGATTTATAATACTGTTTAAATTTATCAGTTCTATTTAAAACTTCCTTCCTAATAAACACCAAAGGCTGGAAGACATTTGCTTATACATGTCCACTGTGTCAGAGGAATTTTATCTGTCTGACAATTATATCAGAATATTATCTTTCGGTTATTGAGTATTAGTGAAATAAACTGGATTCACATTAACATAGTGAAAATGCAGAAGTTTTTTCCTCCCTTTTTTTAGAGCCTAACAATTTAAAAACTTGAATCAATTCTTGGTAACTTGGTTCTTACAGGCAGCCATGCCCTAGTAAATTGTTATGACCTTGAAAAAAGTTCAAGGAAACCACAAGGAGTCAGATTATTCATTCTGTTTCAGTTCCCGGAAAAAACAGTATCCAAATACTGCTGCATTAAACAAATTAAAGAAATAAATAAGACAGTGCAATAAATATTGAACAGCAGGCAAAACCTGAACTATGCAGAAGTTAAGCATAGAGCTTACCCTATGCAAATAAGTACCAACTATTGTTTATTGAACCTGAATCAAACAAGGACTTCTTTTATATGTCGCATGCCAAGAATTAAATAGGATTCTCTCTGCCCCAGGGTCCCATAGGCAAAGTCCCAAAGAAATGCTTTTCTTCACAAAAAAAGGGACAGTCTGGTTCAAACCCTGAATACATGATGAAAAGAAGCTCTTGAAAAAAAGAATATACAGAGAATAGGCATTAGGCTTAACTTCTGTTAAACGAGCAGTAGAATGAAATGCTAGTAATTAAGGATGGAGACCAGTGGTTACATGTGATAAATTATTTGGCAGTGGTTATTTGCTTTAAAGCATATCCCCTTAAGGGGGTATTTATTATTCTTGAAAGCTTATCTGGGAACAAGGAGAGACTTGGGTAGGAGGCTGGATGCAGTAAATGAAACAACTTGCTAAATTATTTACTCTGTAAAAGTTGTGTACAATTCGAAACGTGTACAGTTACATCAATTTTGCAAAGCAATTGCTCTGTGCAATTATTTTGTTTATTCTTTCTTTTCAGTTATGACTAAATAACTTCTATCTAACTTCATCGTTTCTATTTTTTAAGCAGATTGCCACTACACAGAGAGGAGGAATTTTTCCTAATTATGCAAAGAATGGAAAAATCAGATGAATCACTTGGCTACCTGTTAATGAAATTTGGCATGCTTCAGAACCAAGGCAGCAAAGACACATGAAGCAGTCCAGTTAATTCACATCCAGCTGCCAAAATGGTCCACCTATTGAGCAGAGAGGTGGCATTCACACCTCACCAGAAGCATTTCTTTTTATCTAACTACAAATAGTATTCTATTGAAAAAGTAGATCAAAGGTTGCTTTTTTTATTGATATTGCAAAGAGAATTTGCAGAACTTGGGAATGCAAAACGTCTAATGTTCAGAGTAACTTCTGAATAGACACAGGTCTACTTTTTTTCTCCTCCCCTGCACCAATCCCATCATTTTTGAGAAAATTGGGTCACAGTGAGTGCCGAATCAGTTTTAGTAATTTGAATAGAAACAATTTCCTTGTTGTTACTTAATACACAAAGGCCAGACTAACCTTTGCACATGCCTTCTTGACTGATAGCAACCTTGCTTGCACTCCTTCTATTTTGGCTGGGGCAGACGCCAGTTAAGCTAGTAGCTGCCTGAAGCAGCTACAGTAATCCTAAAATGTTAGGAGGACAACAAAGAAAGAAGTAATTTCTTCTTCTACACTAAAAGTAGCTTAGAAAAAAACCCATATTTCTCCAATGTTTTATTCTATACAAGACATGGCATGGTTTTAAAAGCAGCAGCATAAAACCCCATCAGCTTTTTAATTATTTTACCGTATCTGAGAATGCAGATATTAGCTTAATTCTCCTCTGAAACACATATTAGTGAGATCAACTTCAAGGCAAGCTCTCACAGGCTCTCAACAGCCCATGATTTCCTCCTTTGTGTTTGCTTACCAGAGAATGATGGCAACACAGATCACTAGAAGTTCTTGCCTTACTTTATGCCTTTGGAATTACAGTAAGTGCCAGCTGTAGATTTCGGGGGACAAGACTCCCTACATTTTCTTCCCTCAATAGGGATTTATTTCTTTACCATATAACATTTTAACCATTTTCACCATAAAATGATTCAGTGACAGGCCTGAACTCTTTTGTCACATTCTGTATGTCTATTAAGTCTGTTTTCCGCTTGCTACAAAACAAATATAAACCCACAGAAATCTGAATTTGAAATGTGTGAGTCATTTTGAACATTATTTTAATGACTGAAGTAGAAAGAATAATTTTCTACTCTGCTTCTTGGAGAAGAACAATGCGTGTTTACGATCTTAAAAATAAAACAATGTAGCCATGATGATTTTACAGGTAGGAAAGCTGTTAGAAAGAAACAAACACCAAAACAGTTTTTACTTAAAATAGCCTGTTTATGGAACAGACCTTATTTTGGGAGAAAATTAATAAATTGTTGAAATGTCTACTTCCAGCATTTTCTAGAATAAAAGCAAACTCTCTAAATCCCTCTGGTAAAATTGTTTTGTTTTGCCTGGAATACTGAAATATTCATTAGGAAAAAAAAAAAAAGGGAGAGGAGAGGAGAGGAGAACAAGGGAAGGCAGGGGAAGGAAGGAAAGGAAGAAAACCAGAAAGAAACAAGAGAAGAAGCATTTGATAGGCTAGTTGTTAGGGTATCTTTTTACACTAAAGAGAATTTGGATTGCAATCCTTGCTCCACAGAATGGCTAAAGATGAAATTCTGAAAAATACAGGAATTCCAGATAGGAAGATTCCTTTTCTGTGGCACAATTTAATTGTTTCTCTAGATGACTTTCTTTGAAGTCCCTTGAGAGCTTGTGTTTAAATCTAAAGATTAGACTTCGTTCTGAGAGCAAGTTAACATTGTGTCCTCTATGTTTGTCTTTTTTTGTGTTATTTTAAAAGAAATGAAACAGAACCAACTGACATAATAGTCATAATGTCCATAAAAGTGCTTTAGATCCAGACTTTCTTAAATGCAGATGTCTAACTGGCATATTATATATCCTGTGATCATTTTTTATTAGTTTTCCTCTCAGTATCAAGAAAAGAAGAACAAACTCAGCTGCTAATTATATTTCCAATAGCTGAAAGAACTCAACCTGGCCCCTTGGTAGTTAACCTGAATTTTCCCACACCTGCGGTGATATACTTATTTTTCCAAAATATACATCAAAAGAGGTGCATGCCAAGTCAGATACTGTAATTATATACCTATGTAAGAGAATACTAGATATATAGACTTGGGTAAATGATGGTATCTCCACAGAAGTGTAGAAAAAAACAGTATTGTAGATCCCTCGATGTTCCAGACATCCAGATGTTGGCTTCCATCTTTTTGCTGTGGTTTTCTCTCAGTTCCAAACCATGGCCAAGTTGATGCATGATGGGTAGTAAAGTACACACTGTGTACTACCAGAATGTAAATACCCCATGTATTTACATTCTGTTAGTACAGAATGTAACATATGTATTTACATGTAAATAAGCCTTAGGTGACCTTTTAAACTCCCACTTTGCAAGTGTGTTCAGAAGAGGTTCAGAGGAGATGAATCTGAAATAGTGTTAAAAACATCAGCAGTGGCCTGCTGGCACTTGGGTTCTAAGCCAAATGGAGTTGAGCTCATTTAGGAAATAGTAGGATGTTATTAGAAACCTTTTCTTATAGGAGACAGAATCTCAGCTACAAGTGAAGAAAGGAGAGAAAAATGACATGACAGGGCAAGGGGGAAAGAAAGCTAATGAAAAAGCAAAGTTAATATAGCCTTAAAGCTATAGCCTTATAGCCTTAAAGGAAGTTAATATAGCCTCACACAACGCGGCGTTTTGAAGAAGGAGGTGGAAAGTGGTCTTTCTGATTACATCTAAACTTCTGGTCTCATGAGCATGTGTATCATCCTGCACCGCTGTGTGAGTCCTGGCCATAATCATTCCCTAGCTTCTGTGTGCTTTTCTTTTCAAAATAAGGAAATCTGGTGTAGGCAGAAACGGTGTTACATTACACCCTGGTTTGCTCCTGAGGGACCAAGAGGCTAGGGTATGCCATGACCTCACTGTTTGGCAAGCTTAGTCCCATGATACACGACTGGAGAGAGGAAATGTATTGCACATTCCTATGCACGTTATTTACATGGCAGCACTAGAAACCAAGATCCCCCATGTACTACTGAGAAAAATCATGTACTGTTACAGTAACAGTAGCAGAGATATTAAAAGAAAAATAGATCCAAAGACTGTTGATGTTGATTGAACTGGAAAACAGGCCTCAAAATGTAAAATCTTATTATCCCTATCACGAAGAGTGGTTCAATGCTGTGAGTCATCGTGACTCTAGAGCAATCCTTTTTACATTTCTGACAATGGTGTTTTGTCTCTGAGAGAGCAGAATGGGAGAAAAGAAACTATTTTTAGTCTTTGACCTGAGAATATTTGGGACAAAAAGAAGGTGCATCTCACAGAGGCTCTTTTGAGGTTTGTTCCCAGAAAAGGCCTCAGCTGGAGTGGTCAGTCCTCTCAGCATGGCGATGGTTCCCTCCCTGACAAGCTATTCCTACAGGAATGTATGAAGCTCCTTTCAAGTGCCCACATACCACACCAAGAGGATGAAGACAGATCTCTTCATCTAAGGATGGAGCTGAAGGTTTCCTCTGGGATCCTTAGGACTTCCCAGATTTGGAATATAAATTTTATAGCCATAGCCATTAGAAAACCCTTTGTATATTGATAGGTTAAATATAACACCAAGACCCCAAACCTAAAAGTGCCAAACAGCGAAAGGCTTAATCCTAACTCTTGACCTGCTCCTTTGATTATGTAAATTCACTGCACAATAACAATAAGTCTTAGGAAAACCAGCCTGGTTCTGACCAAAGAATGATTCCTAAGTTCCCCTCTTCACGCCTGATTTGGAGGGAGGGGAAGGAACCATGCTGCCAAAGCACAGCAGAGAGCAAAGGGTGCAGTTGGAGGCAGAGGCAGGTTTGGTACAGCGCTATAATCATACAGTTACCCAGAGCTTTAGCAAATATTCAAATGGTCCCCCTACCTTGGCCCCATGGGCCCTGATAAGCAAAATAGTCACACGTGTGTCTCCACTGTCTGGAAGAGTAAAGGAGCCCTTGGTTTCCCAAGTGCCACTTTCACACTGGCAGAGGAGTGCAGGTGAAATCCTGCCAGCCGGGTCCTGGGGATGAGTCATGCTACTGGAGTTCCTGCTTCTTTAGCAGCCCCATCCCCAGTGTCGCATCCTGCCTTGCCCCTCTGTGAAAACCGCGTGCTCTTTTCAGTATACCACCATCGCTAAATATTTTAGCTGTGACACGCAACGCACTTGTTCCACCAACAGAACTGAAACAGACGCTTGGCCCATGGGGCTGAAGGCTAGATGGCCATTTAAAAAAAAGTATACATAATTAAATTCTGTCTCATTTTACGCCTTATCCTCCCTCTCTCCTTTTATCTCCAGCTACCATTAACAGGCTCCTTTTCATTCTCCCCTTCTTATCCTTTTTCCTTCTTTCCCTTTCATCCTTGTTTGTGTCTTTTTCATTTTCCCTTCCTTTAATTTTTTTCCAAATCCTTTTGATCATCTATCTCCTCAGCCCCCCAGTTCTTTAACCAGCTGTGTTTGTGGGCTATTCCATTTATATCAGCTTCTCCCTCTCTTATTTCTTACTATGTTCCTACTTCTTCAGATGAATTAAACCTTATTCCAACAATCCCAGGACATGATCTTCAGCACTGTCTGTAGCAAATGTTAGTCACTGTTCCTTAATGAGTAGATTTGGATGGAAACAAAGCGTATGGCTAGAAGGAACAGTGTGGAAAATGGGGTGATAAAATCAGTGGTATGAAAATGAATTTAATTACATTCTTCTTATCATTGTATCATCCAAATGCTCATTTGCTTTGACAACGATTTTCTCTCAGCATGTGTGACATCTTAGCCGTATACTTAATGTATAGCACTGTCTCACGTACAGATAATCTTTCATTTGTTATTAAAAAGCGGTAGAAGGTTTGTCTAAATGAAATCAGATCTGCATGCTACCCGCAGGAATATAATCTTCGGAGCAAATGATCTTGCCAAGAATGTCTGTGCAGCTCGTGTACACATGTATCTGTTTTAATTATTCCCATACAAATATGCTTGTTTTCTTTAACTGCACATGAGCACATACACAGCAGCAAGGTACACAGGAATATGAGGTAAGTTATCCAGTTACAAATTAACCTCATTATCCATTAAACTGATGCAAATAGAGTAATTTGTTCACATTCACATGTAAAATGCCTCAGTTGTGAGTACTCTCCTAGTTTCTCGAGTTTCTAGTTTGAAACTAACACTTTTGAATTTACATTTCTTGTCTCACAATCTAGCAACCTTTAAAAAAAAAAAAGAAAAAAGAAGTGATAGTCCCCCAGCCTTCCTTACTGCAGCGTCTGCACATTCCCAAGCCCTCAGGTCATACACTGTAACAGAGTGGTTTGCAGATCAAGTTTATATCCTTCAGACTCTGTATGCCAGAAAAACATGGAATTCAAGTTCAGGATAGAAATGACTTTGAGTTTAATCTCAAAATCTACAGGTGCTTTGGCACACTTTCTCCTAATCTAAACTGATCTCTAAATCTGGTGGGTTTTTTTTCTGTTAGCAACTGATGCTGATCAGTCTCTTCTTTCCTCCCTGAGCTCTGCTTATGCAACGTCCTACTCTCTTCTGCACAGCTGAGTCCCACTCTGACCCCTCTGTTCAACGATGATGAAAACATCACCATTCACACCAATCCATCATCTCTCGCTTAATCTGTCCAGAACTGTTTTTTGAGGGTAAACCAAGACTCCTGTGTCAACTAAAGTTATTAATCAGAACTGGTGGTCCTTGGTACTTACTTTATTTTTCCCCCAAAGAAGCATTAAATGTCTTTTGCAAGCAATCCAGCTCCTGAGGATGACGTATTTTCTAGACAGAATGCAAACTCCGAGAATCCCCTCACAGTGTATAGTATGAAGCAGATTTCTTAATTTGATAAAGTAACAATTCATTTCATTGCAACATCTGAAAAAACACCCTTTTCCCACAGCAGCATTCTAAAACTATTTATGAATCAAAAAATCTATTTTAATATTGGGTCCGTCTCCACAAACTCTTTTATTGGTGTAAGAGTAACATCCATAACATTAATTTCTTAAAGTCTTCAAATTAGTTTGCATTTTATAGACTAATTAATCATAAAACCAATACTACACATAGATTACACATGAAACCTCATCTTTATGATGACACTGACATTTTGTCTCACTCTGAGCAGAGCCAAGAGAATGACACTGGTATGTTTTCTGATTCCTCCCACCTAAAGGAATCAGTGAATTCATAAAGATAAATGTCATCAACTGAGATCAGGAATCACATAACATATACATACATTATCAGGACTTTCTGTGTCTTTCATTTGTGTCTGGCAGAGTGCTCTTCTCCAGTAATTTTTTTCAAATGGGCTGGACAGAAAGGACCATGAAATATAAGCGGACCATTCTTATTCTAAATATCCTTTTCATGTTAGCTACTAGTAAGTTCCACTTTTCCGTGTCAGTCACAATTGCTTCATCATTTTCTGGCTCCCTTTATTCTGGGTCTCTGACTCCTCTCCCCCTTCATGCCTTTCCACTTCATTAGTGCTTCTGTTACATGCTGTTTTGTTTCTTAACTGCACCTTTCCTTTCTTTGTTTCTTTGCTATCCTTCACCTCCTTTCTTTCCCCCGCCTTTTGTATTTTTCCTCCGAGTCTCTTCATAGAAACTGAATCACAGAGAAGAATTAATAAAATGAGAAAAATTGTTCCCCAGGGCATCAGGAGCAGCCCAGAAATGTCTGCTTCTCAGTAAAGCCCAAAAATGTCCAGTGAATGTGAGGGACATTTTCACTTACATTTATCTAAGACGGACATAGCTAATACAGCTGGTGGTCTGCTATTAGTGAAGAAAGTCTTGTGGCCATGTGAGCTGCAACAGATTAAAGAAGCTGCAGCACATTTATGTCAAGATGGTATTTATAAAGGTCAAAATATAACTTAGTGTGACTGGAGCTTTAAGCATTGGTTTTGGAGAAAGTAACCGTAAGTGGGCAAAAATGCTGTTAAATTATGACAGGAGGAATTATATGTAATTCTTCATTCTTCCTTTCTTTTTTGCAGTGTGTAGAGTGAGAGCTTTCTAATTTAATCATGTGCCAGGCATTATGAGCATTACAAAACTGTAACTTTGTTTACATTATCTTCTTGTGCAATCACTATTTTAAATATTAATAAAAATATTGACATGCCTCTGGAAGTTAGATTAATCTAAGAAGTCATTCATCCTTACCATTTCAATCCCTCCCAATTCCTGTCAGATTTCATTTTAAATCAAAATTATTATTTTACCAGCATACTTAGTGACTGTTAACAGAATCAAACACACAGGGTTCAAAACCAGACCTAGAAAAAGACAAGAATAAAACCAGCTATTTCCTTTTTGTATCTTTAACAACTACCACTGTGCTATCTTGTAAGAGTATCTTCAGAGACAGCCTTAAGGCCAAATGCACTGTACAGACCACTTATGCTGAATAACTTCACAACCATTTTCAGACTATTATTCCTAAACTGGCAAGAGAATAATGCAAAAAGCTTCCACATGATCCCAGCTAACAGCGAGCATAATCCACAGCAGCACAAATCCACTCTGCTGCAGCTGCAACAATACTTCCCACTCTGCATTGATCTGAGTCTCCCCAGACATCCTCCTTATCTCAAGGTTTACACAACCTGTCCTTGTATCATTATGCAGCTCCACCAGCAGCCTTAGTCCTGCCAGGCAGAGGACCTACTCATCATCAGGCTAGTTAGTCATACCTTGCTCTCCATCAGATAAAAAAGAGTAAGAGAAAAGCACTTTTGGTGAAACTCTTCTCCAAACCCTCATGGATGTTGCTGAAGGATAGAAAACAAGATCCAGTGAATTTCTTTCTGGGACTCCTAATTGCAAAACAGACAGAATAGACCATAGCATGGTATCTTCAGAGGTTCAGCTGGACAAGTCTGAGGCTGAAGCAAGAGACGAGAAAGCAGACAAGAAGGTGCAGGAGCTGCTGACAGGGGAGCTCAACAGTTCTGACCCAAGCCGTCACACTAGCTACCATCCACACTCCTTCACTTTGACCCTGTCCATTGATGGATATTCACTTTTTACAAATATGTTTCTGCTCAATGTAGCAATAGAGTAAGGGAGCCTGGGGGCACCAGACATTGGCCATGTGAGTCTGCCCTGTGACCTCTTGCATTAAAGCTCAGGATGTTTCCAGCCAGCCTCATCTGTGGACCAGTGGTCCTAGGCAGTCTCCACTGCTGTCCTCTTGTCTATTCCTTCTCCTCAATCCTCTTTCTACCACAGGGGAGGCCAGTGCAAAGCCTCAGTGCTATTTCCTTGTGTTTTCAAGCTAGTGTGCAAAAATACAAAGCTATGCTTACATAAGAAAGCCTAGCAGTTCCTCTTTTTTGGATATGATGCATTTCTGTCAGTCAGGATGGAACATTTATGGCTTCTTTTTCTCAAGCATTCTCTTGCCATACAGGGTCATCTAGTACAGGTCCCCAGACATGCTGCAGCATGTACCATGACATAGGCATTTCCAGATTTGTGCCCAGAATTTGCTTTGTGTTTTATGTGTATTTTTGTAGGGATTTTCTTTACATCTGCAGCAAGTTCACAGTGAGTACCACTGTGAATCGTATGTGGTTGGAGTTGTAAAGTGCCCAGAGAGTGAGGACTGGTGTCATTCACGCTAGGACATAGTGTCCTAGGGACATTTATCCTGGGAGGCACTCAAGAAGGACCAAAGGAGTAACATCTCTCCTAAAAGACAGTACACATGAAAAGCCACACCTTGTGACTTTCTCCAAGTGACATGTCAGAAAACACCTTTTCTCTAGATGGGAGACAACAGATACTAGTCAGTAGAGAGGGTTTCTTCCTCTGCTTAAACTTGATGGGAATAAAAATTCAGGACTATTGAATGGGATAGGAGAACAATTTTTCAGGAAAGCAGTCAGGGACCTTCAGTATTAACTAGCACATTTCCTAGAACGGTGGCAACAGACAGCTTCGTCTACTGCTTTCACAGGGTAGGAGAGACAATTGAAGGAGGGAATGCAGAAAGATGTGAAAAGGAGACTAAAACAGAGGTTCTCTAAGGAAGGCATCAACAAAACCCATGCCCTTCTGACAGTGAACTATGACACAAATAAGTTTTGGATGAATATTGTCACCATCATGCATTGGTGGATGTCCATAGTTTGGGGAATGAACTTAGGACAGAGCCATGCCTTTTTGTGTGCACAACGGGGCTGCCTTTTGCTCCTTATTCTCATCCTGACATTGTTTGGCCAGAGCATGCTGGTCATCTGCTTCAAGTAGCTGCTTCATCACCAAAATGTGGTAGCTCCCAAAAGTGATGCTGGTGAATTCAGTAGCCTGAATTGCAGCACAAGTGCTGAGGGAGCAGAGCTGTTACTACTGATTTCACTGGGAACAGGATTTGATCAAATAGGAACAATACAGCTGGTGTAAGTGTTACAGCAGACAAAGCAGGCACAGGCTTGCTCCTCTGCCACTGTGATCGCGAAACAGCAAAAATATTCTGGTTTCTTCTTTGGAGTTTTCCCCCAGTTATTCTATCCCAGAAGCTGCGTATCCCTGGTTTTGAGGCATCTCAGAGATTTTACAGACAAAAGGTAGACAAAACAGTTACTTCCGGTTATGATACGGCTTATTCCAAATTGTTTGGTGCTCAGATGGGAGAAATTCTGATCTGGGAAACTTTTAACTCATATCTGCAATGCTTGTGACCACAAAGGTTATCATACGTAATTCATTCAATTATATTCTGAGGAGCTCTGTCAATTCATTGTTTGCACCTGAACCTTTGGATTTGGCAGAGATACAGCCCTGAAGTTATGGAAGCGTTTTAATCTAGGTGTTTTATAACTTGCTGGTGCTCGATTTTTAGTAGTATTCTTTTAATATATTGTCTTTGTTTGTACTGTAATAAAAATAAGGATTTGTGATGAAAACTTATTGCCTCTGATTTAGCATCTATCTCTCTGGAAACAGCATACCCTTAGTTTATAGCTTTAGAAAACGACTGATCTGTTCCTCAACATGAGGAAATTTTCCTCAGCGATGCTCACATCTGATCACTGCAGAGAAGGGAGAAAACAGCACTGGTTTATTTGCCACAGAGATTCATCTTTTTGAGGGCTGTAACTTGTACTACTATGTAGCCCTTTGAATGAGGCTAGACTCTTTTATATGGGTAGTGGTTTTGCCCCAGTATGTACCTGTAATTCCAGTTAATACTGGTGCGAGGGTAAAAAACCCGTCTACCACACTACAGCATTCCTGTGCATAGAATTGCCATTAACTTTAATCGAAGTTCTGCACAATAAGCAACAGCAGGATCAGCACTCATTTTGGAAAGCAAAGTAATATATAATGATTCACCGCATCTGCAAAGCCTTCCTGACTTTTATTTATCATGCTTTTATTCTGGTAATCATTCTTGTTGCATCAAAATGGTTATTTGAACTTGTCAGAGGAATCCATTTCAGCATTATGTTTTAGCACATACATTTGTATCCATCATAATTCTTAATTTAGACTTAATAAAATAATTTAACATTTAGTAGAAATTCAATTATTAAATAAATGATTTTTTAGCACAATAGTGCACGAAGCAGGAGAATCAATAGCATTCAGGGCCACAACAAATTTCAAGTTATCATTCCCGATGCCTTTGACAAATCAATGGGTAGTTGAATTCCTACTAATTTTATTATGTGTAACTTGCTAAAAAATTCACTGCATGCAGATAAAGTCATTCTTTGATTGAGTATGTTTCTGCTCTTATTTTCTTCTGTGACTGTTCCCCCTTTTGTCTCCTCAGGGCCACCCTATTTAAATAAGCTCCCATTATTTTCAGTGGAATGACTTGCTAAAGGGAAATATTTGTGTCCCTTCACTGGACATCTGCTGTTGGTATGAAAGCAATCAAGAGGAAAAAATGATGGTATGAAGCACATTTAACTTTCACGCCTCTTCATCATTCTGCACAAGCAAACACCAACAAGAATTCAGTCATAAGTATATCGAAATATATTCCTCCCCTCTCCAAAAAATAGCAGAAATATTAAAAAAAGAAAATAATCAGAAAAAATACTAAATAAGATAATTAGATTTTGCTTGTGAACCTTTGCACTTTGTAGTACCTTCCCTGACTCACTGTTACCATTTTTCCAAAAAATATTCAAATACTTGCAAATACACAAATACAAAATAAATTCTACAAATTAATAACAAAAATGGTGTAATTAGAAGTTGGCGTAGTTATATAATTTACTTATCAACAACTTTTTAACGTATTAAGATAGAAACCTGCACGCAGCGCAGATGATGGTGTGAGAGGTTGTACTTACATCTATGTTCATATGCTGCCTCTTTGATGGATTCTGCATCACTGACTACTGTGTCTGCCTGCTCAGAACTGCCTCTGATGAGATGGTATCTCAGTGTTTTGCAACAGTATAAATTGTTGTTAAAGTAGACTTCACAGGGAAAAAAAAATCAATTTTTTTTGTTGAAAGACAAGTACAAGATATAAAGTGCGCTTCCTTCCATTCAACTACAACTGTCGGAAAAACTGTCTTAACTTCATGTTCCAATAGGAAACAATTTAATAACGTCTCATGCATCTCATACAACAGTTGCATCAAAGTAATAGCGGGAAGTTATTTAGAGGTGCTGTTAACAACGTGAATGCTACACTGCTAAGTAAGAGTTAGTAATGAAGAGGCAGAAGGAACTCTAATTCCATCCATCAATGACTGTTTTTAAGACCCACAAAGAGAAACAAAGAGGATGCATATTGCCAAGGCACATCTGATGCTAATTCAGAGCTATTGAAGAAAAATGTATGTGAGTGAACAAACCCGAGACAAGTCTACAGGCAGAAAGAAAACTGACCTTATACTGAATATGGCTTTTCAGTTGGCTTTTGCTTCTGTGCGTTTTTGGTGGAATGAACCCAAGATGTCAGAAATATGTTCTCCTAACCGGCAACACCATCTGAAGGGCTCTCGCAGATGGGATCAGTCAGTGTTAGCACTGATGGCATCAGAAATTACCATTCCGGTTGTCTGCTTTAGTCTCTGCTTTATAAGAAGACATCTGAAAAACAAACTTTTGTCAAGTATTTCTAGGGATTACTACTGAAGGGAATGTTCCATCTGATGGGAGCCTACAGAGAAACATACTCTGGGAAAGGGTTTATCTATGGAGAGGGATGGACTGGAATATTTTTAGCAGGACAATATATAATGCTATAGCCGTGCTAGTATAACTAAGTGTGTGTTCCTTCTATTATGAAATAAATGTAATTCATTGTGGAACAATTACTCTGTCTTGGTAGACTGAGAAGTTAGTTCACAGTACTTATCTCCCAAATTTTGATTCTTCTGGTCTCATTCCTTGACACGGTTGATTATAGAAGCACTGAATAGAAAAAATAGCAACTTGAAGTTCAAATGAGTATGGAGAGGTAGAACAATATGGAACTTTGAAGACAATGAAATTAAGCCTAAATTTGTAATAGAAAAGGATGCTAACCCAGATGAATGACAAGATCAAAGCAGCGAGTGACAAAGATGATATTACAGACTGTATTTATACAGACTTTGAAGATTGAATATATGAATATTTGCAAGTATTTGCATTTGATCCATCCTGTGTTTCAGTTTCTTTCTGCTCCTGACCAATCCTGTTCAGCCATACACAAATCTGAAGGTTATACAGTCTCAGTTGGCATAAGTAGGTGTTTGTTTAACAGTATTAGGTATTTGAACTATTTTGCTCTCGTCTTCCGTACGTACCTCCTGATAATGTTGACAGAGACACAGCTTAGGATATACGCATTTTGGGAGAAGCTAAGAACAAGCAGTAAAAGAAGAACAGTGAAGATACGTTTCTTTACAAGGTATGGGAAGCTTGAAAAAAAAAATTAAAAGCCATGTAATATATTTGAGGATGCAAAGGTTGAAAGCAAGATGGCTCTGAGTGCATTAATAACCCTTACTGGCCCTAATCAACCTTACCTGGGGCCTTCACCCATACCCTCTGCCCAGTTGTGCCAGGAACCCCATTTCAGATTACCTTGTGTCTTTCAGTCTCTGCTGGAGCTATACTGCAGGAACACTGGTCTCTACAGGTCTGGTCACAGACCCTATTGACCCAGGCCCCAACCTGTGAGTTGGATTCTGGGCTTGATACGGGACCTGTCTTATCACTGTGGACCCACTTGGTAGTCACTGACCATCATCCTAATCCTGACCTGTATATTGTCTTCCTGGCTTCATCTCAGACCTGCTTCATCACCATGAAGTTGCCTGATGATCTGGAGCCTTGGTTGAATCTAGTCATGCTCTCCTGGCCTGCCCTGCTTACCTTGCTGGGGCTGGTGGATCAGACTGGACCTCTCCCCTGGACTCAGCTCCTGGCTTCCCATCTCTTAGGGAGCAGCTGACCCTTTCTGTTCTCTGACCAGAAGTTCAAGTTTGAAGGAACCTGCTTTTCACATTCAGTGATAAAATATTTCTAAGAGTAGAGTTAAAAGCAACAATGATTTTAAGGTTTTGAAGATTGTTAAAAACAATAGATCCCTAATAAAATGACGATGATCAGAAGACAAGATAGGATTTGGCCTGCAGACATCAAAATGGATCAAACACAAACTGGTATGAGGTACATGTTCTTCCTTGCTCATGCAAATCACACTTGTAAGTAGTTGGAGACTGTGGTGGGTTGACCCTGGCTGGAGGCTCCCCTCCTCAGCTGGGCAGGGGAGAGAAAGTGTATTGAAAGGCTCATGGGTCAAGGTAAGGACAGGGAGAGATCATTCTTCAGTTACCATCATGGGCAAACCAGAATTGACTAGAGGATAACTAATTTATTACCAATCAAATCAGAGTAGAAGAAAACTAAACCCAAATCTTAAAACACCTTCACCCCTCCCTTCTTCCCAGACTCAACGTCACTCCCGCTTTCTCTACATTCTCTCCTAGAGCTGTCAGTTCATCACACATTCTCTCTGCTGCTCCTTCCTTCTGAGGGAGAGGGATCCTCACACTCTGCCCCTGCTCCAGCCTGGGATCCCTCCCACGGGAGACAGTCCTCCACAAGGAGACTATGTATAGAGAGAGACTATGTCACAGCACATGTCCTCACACTGGAAGTAGAGAGGATAAGGATGCAAAGACATGAGTCATCGTGCAAATTCGTAACGCTGAAGGATTTTGAGCAACTGATTTTCAGTCTCATCCAGATATTCCTACAAATGAGCTACCTTGTTTCCTGAAGGAGTGCACATCACCCTTGACAGCCTTAAGCTTCCACAGGGTGCAGTCCTTCAGGAGCAGTCTCCTCTAGTGTGGGTCTCCTGTGGGGTCACAAGTCCTGCCAGCAAACCTGCTTCAGCCTAGGCTCCTTTCTCCACGGGGCCACAGCTCCTGCCAGGAGCCTGCTGCATTCTGGGCTTCCCATGGGATCACAGCCTCCTTCGGGCATCCTCCTGCTCCAGCATGGGGTCCTCCCCAGGCTGCAGGTGGGTCTCTGCTCCCCCGTGACCCTCCATGGTGCATGGGCTGCACCATGGGCTGCTGGGGAATCTCTGCTCCGGCACCTGGAGCACCTCCTCCCCTCCTTCTCCACTGACCTGGGGGTTTGCAGGGATGTGCCTCTCACATCTCTCTCTCTTTCGCTCACTCTGGCAATTTCTGTTCTTGGTGTGGGTTTTGGTTTTTTTTTTCCCCTTCTTAAACATGTTATCCCAGAGGGGCTATTGCCATCACTCATGGGCTCAGCCTTGCCCAGTGGTGGTTCTTCCTGGAGCTGGCTGGCATTGGCTTTATCAGGCACAGGGGAAACTTCCAGCAGCTTCTCACACAAGCCACCCCTGTAGTCCCCCAGCTGCCAAGACCTTGCTACGCAAACCCAGTGCAGAGACTACGATGTTGATAATGGAACCAAAAACTTTGCTTCCAGCAGAAGAGACAGCATTGCATATAAAGTTAAATTTTTTGTGAGTTTACAAGCTTCTACCTGCCTAGGGTATGCTCTGTCTCATCCACCACATTATAGCAAAGTGTGAGATTACGAAATAGATATTCTTCCACAATGCAGCTATTTGTTCTTGGGCTTGAACTATCAGTAACCATCTCTGTACAGTGCCATCTGTTGCTTTTTGCTCCCTTCCTGACACTCAGATCCTAAAGGTCCCTCACTGTTTTCCTTGGCTATTTCAGACCTTTTTCTCACTTCTATTTCAACAATTTCTGATTACAGAGTGCTTCTCTCTAGTCTTCTAAATACTTCTTTTAAAAAAAGCATCTGGATGTATTTTCTCTCTCAAGTCCCAACTATGGTTTAATATCAAGGCCAGGAGTGGCCATGTAGAATTTCCTCGGCTCCCATAAGAAATGTTGGGTTTTAACAGCTGGAAACAAAGAGGACTTGGGGTTTTATTGCCACCAAACCCCAGAGTGATCAAGCGAATAAGGCAAAGTGTCCTTGGTACAAAATGGATCGTTATCGTTGCTTGCACAAATTATTAGTATCAAAAAAAACCCAACCCCAAACCAACTCCACAACCAGGCAGTCACATTACACATGGCGATATCTGACAGGGAGTGGGCACAGTCAAGATTAGCACATCTCAGTGCCAAATGGATGATCAGGGATCAATTCCAGTGCCAGCAAGCTGCGGCAGCAATAAGCAGGAAGGATAATGAGCCTCCACTGAAGATGGAATATTTTGTTTGCAGCAACTTCTGCAGCTTGTTTAGATGGACCTTAGATTCCAAGGAGTTTTCTGTTGTTCCTTAGAGGCAGGGAAAGATGGGGGTATGGGGTGGACATGATCACGTGATCTTTTAAGGACAGTACTAAGTCCTCACCCTGCATCTCCAAAAAAAAAAAAAAGGCAAAGCTGGCTTCTTGAATAAACACTAGAAGACTTAGTCAGAACACTACATTTATCACTGAAATAGCTCTTCAGTAACAAATTAAACCTTTACAGCATCTATGGATATACATATCTTAAACATTATGAAATGGAATATAATTGAGTATAATGCAATCGAAAAGTCCTGTCACACAGATAAGCACACTTTTTTCCTTTTTGAAGCTTTTCGCAAAAACCCTTGGCAGTGAAAAGGTGAAGAGTATCAGTCAAAATCTGGGTTAGAATACAAAACTACTTAAAGATAAGTGAACACTGGCAAAGGAGAAGATGTTGCTCTGAAAATAGGAAGAAAGAGTAACAAATGGAAAAAAAAAACCTTTTAAGTTTGGCATATTCTCTCTCAATCTACAGAGATGATGTGATTTTTCTTGAGTGGTCCTCCTGACCAAGGGTTGGCTCTGGAATTTCACTGAAGCAGAGAAGTAGCTTTGGTAAAAACAGAGAACTGGAATCCCTGTCTGTCTTTCTTCCACCAAAGCACATCTTACTTTCGCTGACTAGCTATACTTAACTAAGAAAAGGTGCCCAACCTGTGAAGTAAATTACCTTTTCATCATATTTAAAGAGTGGTGTCATTGAAAGACCCATGAAATTGTGTCTGTCTGAACTTTAGTAGAAGATGGAATTGGCTAGTGAAAAATCATTTTTGTTTGACTACTTTATAGTGTAAAAAAATAGATTTGAGCTGTGAGAGTGATGTTATTTGCTACTGATCCAAAAGATCAGGTGACAGCCCTGTAGCCCACATTCTTGGCCACATACTCAGCATTGTCACGGGTTGAAAAAAAGCAACATGTTTGGGCCTTCTTCCAATATTTGAATATGAGTCTTTGCTTTTCTATTTGTGCTGTAACATGAGCAAGTGTTCCTGCTTTGTAACATTATAGGAAGGGTGACTTCACACTACTAATTATGCAGGGTGGCCTTGATGTCTTACAGAATTTGAGATATGTTTACTTGTTCTTGTGCCAGTAATACAGAATGAATAGCATTGTGAATACCATTAACACCTTAAAGGAAAGGCAACAGCTAAATAGATAAACACAACATATATGTAATTGTTAAGTAGATATGTACGCCTATCCCAAGAATCTTTTCTTGACATTCATCAAATACTTCTGTTTCCACATTATGATAAGCATTTGGACCTCAGACCTCTCTAACCGGTAATACTCACAGTTCTCCATCAGTTTGGAATTTTCAAAAATAATTTGTCAGAAGTAGCTCAGGGATCTGGAATATTGAAAATTAATCTGCAAGAGGATGACTAGAGGGGAGAGGGCAGCTAGGCCAGTTAATTTTGTGTAATAAACAGTGTAATTATTAATGATTTATCATCAGGTTGTTTAATTTTCTCCCAATGGGATATATACAAATTCCGTATCTAAAAATAAAACAAGAACTTTGCAATGAAGGCTGGTTGCTTGCATTTCTTATTGATGTACATTAAAATCTAGAAAAGAGTTATGACAACTTCCAGTTGTTTTTTTTTTATTATTATTCCACGTCTTACTAAAAAAAAAGCAGGAGGAATTATATCTGTGATATCTGTGACCTCTGTGTTCCTAAGCTGAAGTGTGTGTCAGTAGGGAACTGTAATTAGGTATTTCTCTGAGGTGATCCAATTCAAGAAGAGATGCAAAGTATCTGTTTGTCAGTAAGAAACAAATCAGCAAAGTAACTTTTTTTTTCCAGATTATTCCAATCCCCTTTCCAGCCACAACTTAGCCCTTAATGAACTCTCTTGACGGCATTCTTGGAATCAAACCACTAGGGAACCTGTGGTTTCTGTCTAGTGTTTTCTTGATGCTCTAGTTGTTTTTTTGAAGTGTTTCTGGACTGTTTTCATACACACTCCAGTACTAAAACTCAGCGAAACAAAGCTAACAAGTCCTGATCAGCCATGCATGGCCTGTGTTTTCTATTGTTCCTGTTGGTTGAGGTATTCCCCAGAGCTTAACCGTTTCTTAGATGTACTGTGATTAAAGCAGAATGGTTATGTCTTTGGAGGTCAATCACTTCAGCTCTACTCCTACTGTAACTGCGTCCAAACACTTACATGCTCTTCTGTGATCCACAGAAGTGGTGACTTTGCATCTCATCTTCATTCAGCTGATGCTAGATAGCCGTGGATATAGGCATGGAGTTTCTGTCTCCCTGTAACAAAGATTGGATCGAGAGTTATGGTTATTATGCCTGACATTAGCGGAGCAGAGATATAATTTTACGTGTGCCTGGACACTGTGAACCTAGAGAGGAGTCATCATTAGCATAAGCATGGGTTTAACTGTTCATTTCTGGATTTTTTTAGTGACAGATCTACTAGAAAACACATTTTAAAGTTCAATTCACTGTAAGTCAAATTCATTATGAGACTTCTTGAGGGGTTTGGGGTTTTTTTAACAGTTTTGTTGTTACAAAGGTAACACTTTCAAGAGTAGCTATAGTTTCTAATTTTTAGAAACTTTAACTGCAGCTCGTAAAGAACATAAAATTTGCATAAATTATGCTCCCAGGAAAAATATTGTAAAATAAAAACAAACAATTTTTATTGCAACATAACCCAGGGTTATCGAAGTTTTGTGGAATTATCGTAACTTTTTTTTATTATTATTTTTTTGGAGGGGGGAGAAGACTGGGAAGTTCCAGGCAAATAATAAACGAAGAGAACGCTCACAATTCAAAAGGAAAAGTCTGACGTCAGGAAACACAACAATTAATGCTATTGTGCCCCCTTGCGTTAACTTCTGAGGTAGCTGCCTTATCGCCCCCCCGCCCCCCATCAAAAAGTTGATGTCCCCGCGTGAAGGTTGCATCACGTAACAAACCCACCAAGGGAAACAGCAGGGCGCTGTGTCCTGACAGCAGAGTGCTCGGGCGAGCACCGAAAACGATGCAGCTGCGTGCCTAAGTTTGGAGATGATGTAATATATGCAAAAAGAATACAAAAATAGGCACAAATCATTAATAAGCGTTGTAACGCGGTCTGCGTGGGGGATGGGTGGAGGGAAAGCTTCAGCTGCCCGGACATTGAGGCCGGCTGACTCGATACGAGAGTGGCATAACAACCGAAGGACCTGTGCTGGAGAAAACCGAGAACCCAGAACCCGAGCTCTGCTGTTCGTGTTTGCTAGCCCAAACCCTTAATTGCAGCGTGATCTAGGTTCTTGGGTTTACTGTTTCGTTTGTAACCCCCAGGGAATAAATAGGCATGAAATTTGGCCCCGCTTGCGCTTGAAATAAAAATAAAGCCCGCAGAGAAAGCGAGAGCCAACAAAAATATTTCCACCTCTGGAAGTCCAGTTTAGGCAGAACTAATTTAACACCAACCCGCACATCCTCGCAGCGTCCCGGGCACTAGGAGCCACAGCCCCCAGGTGAGCGTCAAGCAGCTGCGTCTCATGCGCGACGTGGAGATAACTGCCCCAAGTCGCAGGCTGCGAATGACGACAGGAACTGCCACTGGAACGTCACTTTGCTGCCATCACTCGCTCCCTAACCCTTGCCAATTCATGACGTCATGAGCCGGCGCTTCCCCCCTTCTCGTCCATTCACCCATCCCCGTCCCGCCGCCCGGGAGCGGCGCCAGGGCGGGGGTGGGGGGAGAGCCAGGCCGCTGCCCCGGGGCCGGC
>NW_010262302.1:0-15656 GCF_000690775.1 Eurypyga helias
AAAGGACCGAGGTATGGAAATGCCATTAACCCTGCTTCTGTTCCTGCTCCCTTACACTGATAACACCAGGAATGATCCTGCAAGGCACAGATATTCCCCACTGACCAGTCAGCTTTTCTTACACATCTTAGCTTTCAGCATCAAGGCGTTTGTAACACGCTGCGTGCGGTCAGGATTTTCCAGCTGTCTTACACTACTGCTTCCGTGAAACCAGACGGGAATAAAAATGACCCAGAAACGCAAGGATAAAGTTGTTAGCACTTCTGGGAAGCAGCTGGTTGACAGGAGTGAAATCAACAAAAAGATCAAATCCTGAACAGCTTCCATGGAGTTTCTTGCTTGTCTCCAATGCAGCGATCCCGTCTATTTTACTCTCCCAAACCAACTCATACCAGCCAGTTTGCCAGCCCGCAGAAACGGGGAGGGTAAGAAAGACAAAACATGCCAGTGCTGCCCTCCTCCTTTACACCTCGAACCCCAGCACCGTGTCCCCGGGACTGAGCCATGGAAAAGCCGGCAAAACGCAAACTGTGCAGAGCACAGCAGAATAAACACACTGCCAGTCTGGACACATGGTATTAAAATATCACTATTATAAAAAGGTCACTAACCTTTTAAGTGTAGTGACCTCGAACATAGAGTAGTGATGTGTTACTGAGTCTTCATTTTGAAAGTGTTCCCTTACGAGAAGGGGAAGCTCCTACATACGAGAAGAGATGATACACAGAGACTGTACACATAAAACCAACAAGGAGACACAGAAACGTTGCAAATGCAAGTGCTAGGACCAGTGCAGTTTGCTCTACAGACTTAGTAATGGAAAGATGGAAAGTCAGCCAACTTGCAGCAAAAATTTTGATGGATTTACCCGCCCTGGTTTCAAGTATTTTAGAAATTCATTTGCTATTCAGAAGTGTTAGCTTAACACGAATGTAGCAATGTTGGCGTATGTATTGACTGCAGAGGGTAAACAGGAGCATGGCAGCTCATGCTTAGTTAAAGACACCATTAGTGTCTTACATGGGACAGTGTCTGTGCTCCCTGATGTAATATTTCATGCTTTACAAAGAGAAATCTGTTCTACATTTGTGAACAAGCCCATGGTGTAAACAGGGACAACCGTTCTTCCAACTGACTTCAGGTGTGCATGTTTATGGGTAGTTACCCTAACTAGCATTTATTTCTGCTTTTCTTCAGTACTTTTTTTGATCAAAATGCTCCTCAGCTACATGTTCACAAATAAGCCAGCGAATAGGGATCCAAAATGTCAGCAGAGCTCGTAAGCTGGCTTTATGTGCATAAACACTGTCTGCTTTTTCCTTGTTGCAATTAAACGGCTGTAGTGCTAACATACACCCTCTCTTATAACCACTGCTTTTTTTGTGTGCGGCAGCTTTACAAAAGTTACTGGCAGTTGATGAGAATCAAGGAAATGCTGAGCTGTGAATTGTTCACACCTCGCACACCACTACCTGGAAGCTCCACAGCACAGTCAACAAATCCCACCTCGCCTTCTCCCTAGAGAGTCTTTGCAAGGATGCAAGTTTTCTCTAATCCCTGACCTCCCATCCTCAACAGAACGGGCAAAACTTCAGGCCGGAGTCTGGAAGTAGGACACTGCCATAGCTGTGCTTTTCAGGGAATCAAACTGTTATAACACTCACTTCTCAGATCCAGAAACAAGGAAAACGGAACTCCCTAGGCCTTGGTCCTAAGAGTGACAAATACTGTGAAGATGGGCCTTCCACCACCTCTGATTTGAAGTACAGTCACAGCAGAGTAAATGACTGCTACAGTAAATGTTATGACAAAACTGTGTAACAAAAAATGTTAAACAGAAGAAACTCTGTAATTTATATTAACTTATTCCTTTTTAAATGAGCCATCTTTTCGTAGGACTATTCCTTCTTCTTTTAAAATACATTATGTATGTAGATGCCTTTAAAACCGTACGGTAAAAGTGACAGTCCAGAAACCAAACATTTAGAAATTCCTGCAAATTGTTACATTTAAAATTTAATGAACACTTTAAGGGTTATCATATTAAACACACAAATTTAAGGCATGTTCTCAGTACAGACATTATGTATTTGAATTGTCATTCAGCCACATATTAAACATTGGGAATGACTTAAAATGAAGGCAGTGATGGATCCCTTTGTTAGAGACAAAATGAAGTATGCAAATCTCCCCTGACACAAGGCATGTAAATTCAGCACTGACTTTCATACACTGTCAGTCAAAACCACTGGCTTGTTACATCAACTTTTTTCCTCACATTATAGACAGAGCAATCTAATTTAAGTGTGGTCATGAAAGAGCAAAGCTAGCATGCATCACAGAGTCAACTGATTTGCTTAATTAATAAAAAACTGCTTTGTAAGAACAAAGAAGTATTGAAGAATTAAACCATAGAACATCATTACATAGTAACATTTCCGAAACCAAAGTGACCACGATGATACGTTACCCACAGGCAGAGTTAAATAAGAAGCACGACCGTAAGCTTTACCATGAGAGATCATTTTGTCAGGTCTTGAGTCTGGGCAACTAGTAGCAACTGTCTCAAAAGCATGAAAATGTGCAGAAGCAGAAAAAAATGCACTTAAAGAACAGATGTTGGAGCTAGTGAGAACATGCATTAGTGATTCAGCTGAACAGAAGAACAACTGGGGGACCTGGAGATGCACAGAGCCCCTAAAATTGTGTGCATATTTGGGGAATAGGTATTACAAGAGATTGCCTGACCTAAATGGAGCATTTCCAGTGTGATATTTATATTAGCAAGAACTGAACAATCAAAGAAGACAAAAAGGCTTACAGAAAAAAAAAAAAACAGTCCATAAAGAAAAAAGATCATGTCCAGAAAGTGCTAAAAAAAAGATGTTGCAAGTGATTTTCAGGCCTACTACAGCATATTTTATTTGACCTCCCTGACAGTGTGTTTCCTTATTTCGAGTTGCAGTGCAACCCCTTCATCCTAAATTTTCAAGCAGTCCAATCAATCAGAAATTTAAAAAACCCAACAGCAGAAATTTAACAAAGAAAAGAACATCCTCGCTCCCAGCAGAGGTTTAAAAGACAGAAGAGGACCAAAGAAACCTTGAAATTCACTCTGCAAGAACCCATGCTGGTGACTGTGGGCAGGAAGCAGTTGGCCAGTCTGAAGAGGAGTTACAGCAGGCAGGTAGACAAGAATGTATTCAGGGAGGAAATTCCACAGCATATATTTCAATATCTTATGAAGGCCTTTTTTTTTTTTTAAGACAGGGTGGGAGAAACAACAGTTTAAGGGAACCTATGCAACCAAAGTTGCTGCTCTGCCTTAAAGCTCCATTTTGGTGTTATTCAGTTCCTTTGGGCATCACTTGTGATTTATATGCACTTCTCTGAGGATGTACTTTCTCCATTGAAATGAAGGGATCAGCTCCTTCATCTTGCATGGGTAACACTTCAAAACAGTTGCATGAAATTTTATCCCTCCTACAAACAGTGGTAAAACTGCTGTCATCTTAAATAAGGTGTTTATAAAAACCCCTCCCCAAAGCATCCTCATTTAATTTGCTCCAGCTACTCTATGTCTAAACAAGTCTTTATTCTTTTCTGTATAAAAGTTTCACCTAAGGACAACAGTAGAAAATCCCAACTAGCAAGAACTGCTGAGTATTCAGTGACCAGATTTAAGACAGCAGCAGCACCTAGCTCAAAGTATTGTGCTGACAGCTCACTAAACCCCACAGCACCTATGTGAGATAAGTATACTGTTAATTCCATTTCAGAGATGGCTGTATTAAGTTAGAGACTCTGACACTTTCCTCAGACAGCAACAGAATCAATGTCTAAAGTGGGACTATCTTAAAGATTTTTGATTTTAAAAGAGACATTAGAGTATTCAAAACTTCTGGTTTTCAGCTGGATGTCAAAAGAGAATGAAACCAATTTTTTTTTAAATAAAAACCACACATGGATGTCAGCAAGAATAGATGATAACTTTTATTTTCCTCTCCTTCTGAAAATGAAAGGTTGAGTTGAAAAGAAAACCAGTTCTTGTAACATCTGACTTCTTTTACTCTTGACTATCTTCAAGAAAGTGTTTGCATGACCAGAGAGAGATTTACTGGTTATCAGAAGAATTCTTGGAAGACTAGCACTAATAAACTAAGCAGCTGGCAGGTTTATTTGGAGATGAAAATCAAAACTTTTGGCAAAAAAAGCTGTACAAACTGCCAGATATTTTTTGGGAGAGAGAACCTTCAAAGTTTGAATAGATTCTGCTTAAACCTTGTTTCCAATATTATCTCCTTCTGCAGAAATACTTTCTGATCTTTAAGCACTACTGAAAACAGTTCCACACACTCATAGCATAAATTTCCTGGAATTCCCACTGACAAATCAATGATTATTTTTCTCAGATATGCCCTTTCTCTTTTTTTTCACAGTATCAAGTTTACCTGTAAAGATGTTTATTATTTGTGTAGGCATGTGTCAACTCTATGCTTTGACCCAAAGATGCTTTAATTTCTTACAGACCTATGATATTTAACATATTTTTCTTCAGAGATTTTTACTAAAGTGGAAAATGTGGCATTTTGTACTGAGGCACATGAACATGCGGTCTGAAAAGGACTGTGTATGATAAAAGAAGTTTTGGCATTGCTCAGTGAAGCAGTTTCCCAAGAAATACAGATCAGACCTATTCCCAGTAATTTTTTATCAAAGGATGACCTAAACAGACTTCATTTTCCATATGAAAGTAATTTTCAGGTGGTGAAATGAAATCAGAGCTTTTAGATCTGAAGGTGCAAACAAGTGACAATGCACAGAGCTTTTAGATCTGAAGGTGCAAACAAGTGACATGCATAAATTCAGGAATGACTTTTTGCATGCCATTTACTTCACAGTGACTACCTCTGCCTGTTCTTCACCTTTAAAAAAGACCTTCCTTCCACTGAAGTTAAAGGCACCTCTAATTATCTACCACTTACTTAGGAGTAAAGCATATATAAGGGTAGCTACTGCTGGACATCATAAACACATCTTGTTATCCTCTGTAATGTGTCTGCAGGCCCTACCACGGCTTGGGTAGAATTTTATACTGTTACATTATGTCCCCGTGTTTTTCAAATCCTGATCCTAACTTGGAAGCTCTGCCAGCACATTTATGTAATATTTTTGAACAGAAAACAATGTTCACAATTTTTAAATAGTACTGCCCAAAGTCAGGCACATGAGCGCATGTTCAGGTAGCTGGATAGTCTGATTCTTTGAGATGCTGAAGGAGACAAGTTAGAAATTCTCAATCTTGGCCTGAATGCAGGAGCTTGAAGTCAAAGGGAATTTTATCATTCCTTTAGCAGAAAGAGAGTTAGATTTATGGTTCTGAGATGCTACCACATAAGTCCCTGCAAAACATAAAAGATTTTGGGAGAACTGTATATTTGATCAATACGTTGTTTTCAAAACACTTATTAAATTGCCTGCCACATTAAAAATAAAGCTCTAGATTGATACTTAAAGTTGTCATCAAGAAGAGAAAGCACAAGTGTTTTCAGACCCATTCATTTTACAGCACCTGGGCGACGGGCTTCCTAAATGAAGACGAATGAAGAACAAAGAAACAAAAAAATGTGGTGCCGTGGCACTGAAACTCTTTACAGTGACTTTCCTAAGGAACTTGTAAAAGTACCAACAAAAAGCTTTTAGCAGGATTCATGTGCTTAGGACAGAAATAATTGAAACATAGGGGAACCCACTGCTAGCAGGCAATAGCAAGCACTGGAATAACAGAGAGGACCGTTGAATTTGTCTCCTCAGAGCTCTTTAAGAATACATCAGATAAGCATCTATAAGGAATGATGTAGGTAGAGGGGACAGTCTTGGAGTGGGCAAGCAATGAGCTTGACCTTCAAACAGATACTCTTTTGAGGCTCAGATTAGTTTTTTCAAATTTTACAGAATTAAAGGATTCTGCAAAGCCAGTATGGCATGTTATCCTTAATAGTTATAAAAAGAATGGCATTAGCATGCACAAAGTAATCCGTGTTTGTTTAGGCTACACACAGATACCACCTTTTCCAAATACTGCAGGTAGACACTACAAAGAAACAGAATCCCGAATGCAAAAAGCACCTTGCATGTGGGTTTTGCCTGGAAAACTGTTGGAGTGCTGGTGCAGAGCCAAATTCCAATGCTTCTGAACCGGCTGAATCATGTTCTTTAGCAAAAAGCCCTTTTTTCTTTTTCTTCCATAAAGGAAGGGTTCATGAGCCATAGGTTGTAGATCTAGCTTCTGTAAAGTAAGAGATGTAAAGTAATACTGTGAATAAATAAAATGTCACTCAGGACATGATTTGATGATAAATTAACTCTGTCTGCAAGGCTCTGAATACTATGTTAAAAGCACCACAACCACATAACACAAAGTACTGATTTGCTATAAGCTGACTCTGCCCCTTAACAAATACCTTTTTTTGAGGGCTTCACTTTTTACCGAAAGGTTGCACACTGCAAGTTGCATTGTCCATCTGCACTCCAACTTGTGCCGCAGTAGGTACTGTCTGTTCTCCTACCTCCAGTATGAAGTTGGCCCAAAGGCATTAAGCTGGTATAATTTCAGTATTGTATGTCTCCCACAGTGACTCCGACAGTTACACATTTGCGTTCCCTGCCTCATTCTCAGCAATCTCCTCAGCGGATCTTAACACATGGCAAACCACAGCCCCTATCTATTGCGAAGCAGCACTTCTGTGAGCACTCACGCAGTCAAATACTGTAGATCCTGTTCCCTGATGTTACCTTCCTATGAATGTGCCTGTGCCAAGCATAGCTCCCTCCAACCCACACACACCTTCAGTACTATTCCAAATAGGGTCGCATACTTAACATCTTCCCCAGGCTGACATTCCCTTGTGCCATCCATACCTTCAATACTGGGTTATAAAATCACATCCCGTCTGTCACAGCCCACCACCACCCCATCCCTGATGGGCTGTGACACCAGGGATATGACACAGTGCTCACAGGTAACTTTGGACTGAAAAGTCCCACATTTTTGAGTTATGTTCTGGGGCCACAGGGGTGGCTCAAGGAAGTCCAGTGGAGATCAGAACCAACCACTGTACATATGGATACATAACCATTCTGCTTTAGGTAGAAGTAACCAGGCCTGAGCAATGTGAACACGTGTCAGTCTGTATCACATTGTTTGTAGACCAAAGACCAATGCCAAGCAAACTATTTTATTACTGTAAATCCCACCTCTGACTCAATTTCCTAGGTCTGACATGTTTTCACAGTATATGGCTTAACGTCAATACGCATCAGAAAGACACACAGCCAAATGTCTGAGGTGCAAATACAACCTCAGGAAGTGGGAAGTTCCCAGGTTCCTGCTGCCAAAAAAATGGAAAATACAGAGGGTAAATACAACTAAGCATTTATATCTGTCCATAAAAAAGACAAAAGGAAATATTGGCATTGAAAAAGCGGTCATGAACATGAGACTGGCTGATTTCAGGCATTTTTTCATCATCAGTGAAAGGAAGTCCTGAAAAGAATTTTTCATCTTGTTTTGTCTCTTCCATTCCTAAGTTTTCTAAGTTGGGACTTTGTACTTTTATGAGCACTGGATATGGCACAGTCCCCTACGGGTCACAAGAAGGAGTGGACAAGAGCATCACCAAGGCTCCCTCCAGCTGAAACACAAGGTTTCATCAGTCAATGTGATTATACAGGCCCCAAACAAAACCCTACTAAGTCCAATAGAGCCCAGTTGTTTTCAATAATACAGGCTTAATCCTCAAGTAGCAAACAGTACAAAAATGTTAATTAATAATTTCTAAGAATGCTTCTAATGAAGTTATGCAGGAAGGATTAACACTGTGCTCTGTTGTGGAAGTTCTCAGCAATGTGGCTGATTTAATGAAGTACTGCACAACAGCTGGGGAAGGTCATTTTTTGGTACAGAGTCTGGTTTTGTTACAAATTATCGGTCTATTGTGTACTGCATTGATATTCTCCAGTGAAAACTCTTCCTAAATTGCACCTTCCCCATTGTGCCTGAGGCCCTTGTGGGCAAAGCTGCAATCCTGCACCTGTCTGTGGTGAGCTGCATACAAGGACCCATACTTAGATCAAAAATGTTCACTACAGCAGCCCTAACCATTCAAGCACTCTAAAAACTGCTGCCAGCATAGTGGGTCAAATCTACTGATGAGTCTAATATTTAACTGAAATGAAGGACTGCTTAAGGAACTGAACATGCATTTGGGGGGGCAAAGCTGCAATCCTGCACCTGTCTGTGGTGAGCTGCATACAAGGACCCATACTTAGATCAAAAATGTTCACTACAGCAGCCCTAACCATTCAAGCACTCTAAAAACTGCTGCCAGCATAGTGGGTCAAATCTACTGATGAGTCTAATATTTAACTGAAATGAAGGACTGCTTAAGGAACTGAACATGCATTTGGGGGGGGGCCGAGAGTCTGGAAATCCATCAAAGCGCTTGTGTTACGGATTTCACAGCACTGCTAAGGAATGAATGAAATCAGAAAGCCTCTGAAGAAAGACAAGCTGCTGGAGACAAGATAGTTTGGTATAACACAAAGTATTTTATCTGGCAAATTTGGCAAAATATTTGAGAAGAGAATAGACAGAAAGCAGATAGGGGTGAAGCAACTAACAGTCTATTTTGACTAGATTTAAGACAATTGTGAAACTACTGTAGAGCAGTTTGAGAAAGTGCACAGTAAAAGCAACATTATTCACTGGGTAAAATGACCAGGTAAAAGACTGAAAAGACTAATCTGATTGTGAAATAACCATACAGACATATATTAAACTAATAATACAAATTTCCCAGAGCAAATATTCAAAACCAGCATTCCCTCCTGATACTCCAAACTCTATTCAGAACTTCTCTCCAATGACTGCAGCCAGAATCCTTAGCTATTTCCAAGGCATTTACCATCCTGATATGTGAATGTCAGTGAAATACACATCCGTGGTGATGGACAGAGATGGACCCTCTCACAGAGAAAATAGTGAAGCACTGAAACAGGTTGCCCAGAGACAGGTTGCCCAGAGAAGCTTCCAGACCTATCCTTGGACGTGTTCAAGGCCAGGCCGGACAAGGCTTTGAGCAACCTCATCTAGTGGAAGGTGTCCCTGCCCTTGGCAGGGGGGTTGGAACTAGATGGTCTTTAAGGTCCCTTCCAATCCAAGCCATCCTAGGACTCTATGATATGGTAAAATAATGGTAGAATGCTACTTTTACAATGGCTTTTGCACGATGGAATTTCCATTCACTGCCACTACCCCTCCATGAATCACCATTATTGCTCCACAGTTCCGTATCAGATACCGAGGACAAAAACCCCCAAAACATCCAGGCAATGGCAGAATTGTGATTCTACATGAAATACAAACCATGAATACTGGAAAAAGAAAACACAGTAGAATTTGTTCTGAAGAAGATGATTAAATAGTAATACAACTGAAGCTTTATTTTTTGAGAGATGATAATAGGCACATTAAATTAATTCTCACTTAACCTCAAAATTCTAAGTAAAATGCCTAAAAACAGCAGATGAAAAACAAATGTAAGAAAATCATTCATATGTAGAATATATCCAAGCTAGCTAATACAGAATCATAGAATTGTTTTGCGTAGAACAGACTTTTAAGATCATCAAGTCCAACTGTGTCATGGTTTAACTCTGGCTAGCAAAATACCACGAAGCCACACTTGGCACTGCCCAGTCTACCGTAAACCATGTTTCTAAGCACTACATCAGCTTGTCTCTTAAATACCACCAGGGATGGTGACCCCACTATTTCCCTGGGCACCTTGTTCCAATGCCTGACAACCCTTTCCATGAAGTTTGTCCTAAGATCCAGTCTAAACCTACCCTGGCACAACCTGAGGCCATTTCCTTTGGTCCTATCGCCTGTAATTTGAGAGAAGAGACCAACCCCGACCTCTCTGCAACCTCCTTTCAGGCAGCTGTAGAGGGCGATAAGGTCTCCCCCTGAGCCTCCTCTTCTCCAGGCTGAACAATCCCGGTTCCCTCAGCCGCTCCTCACAGGACTTGTGCTCCAGACCCTTCCCCAGCTCCGCTGCCCTTCTCTGGACATGCTCCAGCACCTCAGTGTCCTTCTTGCAGTGAGGGGCCCAAAACAGAAGGAGGTACTTGAGGTGTGACCTCACCAGTGCCCAGTACAGGGGGACAAACACTTCCCTAGTTCTGCTGGCTACACTGTTCCTGATGCAGGAAGGATACACTTGTGATTTACCCCCAGCTGGCAACTAAGCACCATGCAGCCACTCACACTCCTCTCTGCCTCCAGGTAGGATGGGAGAGAGAATTGAGAAAAAAACTCATGAGTTGAGATAAAAACAGTTTAATAGGACAGCAAAAGAACAGGAAAGAATAACCGGTAAAGAATTATACAAAAGCAAGTGATGCACAATGCAACGATTGCTCACCACCCGGTGACTGATAGCCCACCCTCGAGCAGCAATTCCCACCCTCTGGCTAACTACAGTTTTATACACAGAGCATGGCATTACATGTAGGGAATGTCCCTTTGGCCAGTCTGGGTCAGCTGTCCCTGCTATGCTCCCTCCCAGCTTCTCTCTACCTCCCCACTGGCAGAGCATGGGAAGCTGAAAAGTCCTTGCCTTAGTATAAGCCCTACAACTACTTAGCAATAACGAAAACATCAGTGTGTTATCAATGTCATTCTCATACTAAAAAAACCCCACAGCACTATACAAACTATTAGGAAGAAAATTAACTCTATCCCAGCCAAAACCAGGAAAGATATGTAAGTAGTACACATACCAGTATAAAAAATACGCAAAACTTGCCACAGGCAGGTAATTAGAAGGAAATAATACCACAGTTTATCAGAAGAGACATACAGAAGTCCTGTTGTGACTAATCTACTTTATTTGAATTTGTCAGCCGCTGGGTAACTCCTGTCAAGATGAATCAGCTACGTGTGGAGTCAGCTCCTCGAGAAATAGAACAGATTTCTGAAGGCAACACCTCGTACACGTTAGCACAGAGCATCTATGCTCTGGGAATGGTTCAGTGTTCCTGTCTCACTGGTGACTGATAAGGTTTTCTGACAGACTATTTGCTAACTGTTTTAACTTCTTTTGAATTTTATGCAATAGCTAATATTAAATCTTTCAGTATTATAATTAAAAAAGTGCATACCTTAGCTGGAAACAGGGACCCCAAGTCATCCAATCTCATTGTACCTGTTTAAATAAAGTGCCAAAACTGGGAGCTTAGTTACTGCAATCTTCCTCACAGTGGAAAGAAAAAGGTGATACTGTGGTGTGGTTTACTCCTTTTCAGATGTGAAATGAGACTCAACTTGAGGGTTCATGCTAATTACCTAATCTTAGGAGGCATAAACTGTGAGCAAAACCTCTTACCGAAATGAGACAAAGTGCTGATCGTTGTGGTGCTCTCTACTGCAAGGTGACAGTAGTACAGGTTTGTTGGAAACCTTCAGAGGGGGTTTTTGGACGAGTGGAAAATGGTGACTGCAGTATGGGAGAAGATGGATCTTGCCACTTCCCAAGACGACCAGTCACACCTCTGGAGATGGAACAGCATTTCTTCAAAAAGTCTTAAATTCTGCTGAGTATTAAGGAGAACCTGCAAAGCAGCTTGTACCATTAAAGAGCCTGTCCACTGCACATAACTGTAGAGATTTTAGGAAAGATAGCAAGTGTTTGCATATTGAAACAATTCATAGAACAAAAATGCCCCTGGCAGTATTTCCCAAAACTATGTCCTAAGTAAAGAAAAATACAGATTTGGTAGCTATTCGTTAGATGTGTGAAAGATTTATTCAGATCACTTGCTACATTCTGCAAGATCTAGCTCCCAGTTTGATCACAACCAAAATTCATGATCAGAGTTAAGGTATTTAATGTTTTTAGATACCACTTAAGGTCTTTCAAGTAATTTCTGTTCCTTCTCAGTTGCTATGAGAAAAGCAGTAACTGGAAGTAAACAGTGTTACAGTTTTTTTAAGAAGTATTTCAGTAGCTCACAGGGGATACAAAATATTATAGTGTTCTTTTGGCTTATAACCTCAGTGTTTTCTAACACCATTCATCGCGTACTAGATACGGTGTAAGAATTTCTTCACATGGCAACGTCATGACACTGACCCTGGAGTAGAATATACTCATTACTGAAAGTCCCTAAGAACAGTAGGGAAAAGACACTTAAGAAAAGAATCATTCAATATTTAAATATTTAAGTAACAAAGTGAGACTGTGCCCTATTTAATGAAGGAGTATGCCATTACATCTTTGCCACAGGGTACTGCAAGGGTAGCAGCATGTACCAAGTCAGTTACCACAGATGAGCTGATGTGCTGGAGAGTCACACTGAAGCCCTGCTCTGTGTGTGCTACCCCCTCTAGAGTGACCATCTGTGATCTAGATTTTCTGGAATAGCATTATTCCCTCTTATTCCCCAGCAGAAGTGGGATAGCCAAGCTTCAAGCTGGCCCTGTGTTATCAAATCAAAGGTCTTAAACCAAAGACTATTCAGTAAGCTGCTTTAACTACAGTAACAGAGGGCATGTTGCATGTCTGTTACACATTGTATTTGCAGTAAGTGGTTTTCCTCATTTCCGCCAACTCTACAAAAATGCTGTTTAGGATAAAATAATCAAATCTCAGGAGGCAAGGTAAAAACAATGTGTCCCATGCATTATGCAAGTGCTGAAGGTCAAAGCCCGTAAACTGGTCACATACTGAAGCTCTTGACTGAAAGTGAGAATCTTCCACTGCGAAAACAATTACCTCTATTACCCAGTAACTGCAGCTTTCATTATGCAGAGCTATATTGTCTTAATGGCACTGACTGATAATTAAACTGATAGGATCTAATTTTCTTGGTATGGAATGACAGGTTTCTAATTGCCTAACTTCATGCTTTGTCTATTGGCTAAGAGTTTCCTGCTCCTTAGCGTGGCTGAAATTAGTCACGCCTTTCGTTTCAGGGCTGTTCACACTACTGTCACACCTTTAACTCCTCTTCCTATTTTTGCCACATTGTTCTCTGTTCCATGTCGGACTGTAAGTTGTTGAGCATCTATCCTCACAAATAGTTACTGTCTTTGACATAAGCCTTTCTTCAGTTCTCAAGCAGAGTGCAAACTGGTGGGCTGGGAGGATGGTTTTGCTTGAAGCAGCTCTTGCTATTTATTTTTTTAGTAAGCCCTCATTAAGGAGATAGTCTTAATGTGCGTTTATTTCCATTTGACCATGGCATTCCTAGCATGCGCATGTCCCCTGACTGCTTTACTTAGCCTCTCAAAGTTATCTGACCCTTTGGTTAGCATTCTGCATTAGAGGAAAAAGAAATGTCACTGTAGATAATAGACCTGAATGTTTTAACTCACTCTTCCCATCGGAATTATAAGTAAACAGGAGCAGCAGTACAAAAGCAAACTTCCTCCTTTGGCTTCACGGAGCGCGTACCATCTCCAAATCACGTGGGGAGGCCGTGTTATGCTGGAGCTTACTTTCTGTTCCAGAAAGTGACCACAAGAAGGTCACCTGCGGAGCTAGTACTGTCACCACATTCAACTCGCCATCTGCAGCAGCGGGTGCTGACACACTGCCGACTCCCTGGGTGCAAAGGTTGCCCTCTGCTAGGGGCGTCCTCTGGGAGCTTGGGCCCTGCAGAGTCAGCTCCAACATCGCCACATTCCCCAGCAAGCTACATCCCAGGACTCCTTAAACCCTTATGTTGGAGCAAATAAGTCTCTTAAAACACAAAGCCGTAGGGAGCAAGGGGCGGGAATATTTAAGTGGTTAAGCAAGACCTCAACAGTTCTGAATTCAGTGAGGTCTACTGAATTATCAGTTTTTTTTATTACGCTTGTGGTCTTCTACTAATCACAGAGGAAAACTTACTTAGAATTTAAGACTATGATACTTGAGATAAATTAAGAAACAGCACATGAAATTATATGTCAATACGAGATCAATATGTCTGAGGTGATACAGCTTACAGTAGAAAAAAAAACACAACAAGATGCAATTAAAGCTTGCATTTGACCTGCCTCAACTTTCATTTTCTTATACCCTTCAACTAAGACAGCCTTCCTGCCAAACATTGCTCTTCCATCTCTTCAGTTTATGATCCCTGACAGTTTATGGGTTGTTCTACTTAACATCAGCAAGTATGATTATTTTTTTTAACATTGCTATCCCTATCACATAAGTACTTATTAGAAGGTACATTAGAAAGAAAACATCAAAACAGTTGCTTTCAAAATTAAATCTAACCAAAACATACTGGTTCAGTGTGCAAACCATTCTTTCTGTGTTCCCAGGCGCAGATGGGAATGAGAGAGAGATGGGAGGAAGAGCACAGCACAGATGTCAGACAGGTCATTAAATTCTGTGCAGCATACTGTAATGACACGAGTGATACATCAACCTATATATAGCAGAAAAAGATGGCCACCAGGAAAGACCCACAATTACAAACAAAATTGAGAAGAAAAGTAAAAGTAAAGCTTTCTGGAAAGTTGTTTTATTCCATTATAGATCCAAGTATTTAGCTGCTGAAGCTAACAGAACACCCTGAAATGGCAGGGGAAAGTACGTTCCACTGAATTCTCCCAGCAGCAGTAAAGTTTTCTTCGACTGCCAGTACAAGAAAACTGTACTAATCTATTCACATTAGTTTCACCTGATTGCCTGGTTTAATGCAAGACTCAATTACTTTGGGATTAACACAGCAATAAATTAAAATTCTGGAGGGCAGCTCAAATTACTCTAAGTTTACAAAATTCTACAACTTCCCACATACCATTTGTTAGTGTAGCAGAGCTAATTCAATGGACATTATTTGTGCTATTTTTTGTGTCTCTAAACTATTGCATTAATAAAAAAGTCTTAATTAACTAGGCAACTAAAATGGCCTGAGTGGCATGCACATAGAAACATCAAATAGCTAAGGGAATTAACTGGTACGTCCCCCAGTTTCTTGGGTTCATTTTTTAAATTCAGGACACTTACTCAGTGGGAAGGATTGACCAGAATGCCCAAAACTGTTTTAATTGTTCAATCAGTAAGTTAATAAAAATATTATTTGCACATGTAGGATAAGACATTCAAAAAATTTCTTGAGGAGAGGAAAAAGGTGTAACTAGGCTACCTAGGTGACGTAAGAGCAAGAGGCAGCACATGAACAAGGAATCAAAAAAGTAATGACGTGGCAAACAGAATAAAAATCTAGAATTTCTGAGAAAAAAATCATCAAGGGAAAGCTACCTTTATTGCTTTGGATCATTAAGAGAGTACCTAAAACATTGTTTCTACTTGATTTATCAAAAAAATTTCAGTGAGAGGAAAATTTGATCTAAAAGATAATATCCTGTATCCTGCAAAGATGTAATTCTAACAAAGAACACAAGCAACACAAATAAGATGAACAGAGCTTCCAATACTCAGACTCACACGATAGCAAAAAGTACACATTCTGCTGAAAAGCATAATAGAAAATGGTGGGTTTGGGTAAAAACCCTGCAGAAAGATGCTCATTATTGTGCTTTCTGAAGCTAAGTTTCTCTCTCACCTGGCATTTGGAAACTCAAAGGAAAG
>NW_010262302.1:15687-29942 GCF_000690775.1 Eurypyga helias
AAAACAGTGAGTGGAATTAAAGGTGAGCATCAAGAGAAAGGATTCAGTGAAAACTGAATATACCATAGATCTGCATTTTTTCACTACGGGGTTGAAGAACAGGTTTAGAATCATTAAGAAGTATTTGGAGAACAAGAAAATGTAAAACCATGAGTAAAGTCAAACAACACTTAAGAATACAAATGCTAAAATACAGCGCGGATATCTACAATGAAAGAAAATACTAACCCACTGGCATTATTATGCCGAAAATATTAAAGTTGGCACTACTCCTTTCCTGTTATCTTTTGTTTAATGCATTGAAGTGTCAGAACCATAGTTAAAAAACACAAAGCAAAAGACAAAGACTCCTTCTCCTGTGCTATGACTGCAGGCCATTCACTCCTCAGCCAAGACTGAGACAAAGCTGTCAAGCTAAAGAATGAATAATAAACAAATCAACCCGAAACCCCAAAGGAAGCCCTGGCATAATTTAATGCAACGTTAAAGTAGAATAATTTAAAATTAGTTTGTATAGCAAAAAATAGCTGAGATTTTCACCAAGTATTTCCTGCATCAAATCCAGTCACTTCTGTATGGGCTCTAGCATGGTTTCAGAAGAGGTATCAAATGTTTTAATTTGACTTCCTGGTGATTACAAGTAGCAACACTTAACGCTTGTATTAAGGCACAATACGGTAAAACAGTATTGTGCCTTAAGCCTAAAAAGGAATGTATTAGGTGACTCCCTTTCAACTTGTTCGTTATATCGAAGGAAAAATCTGAACTTCTTTACCTTATTCATATAGCCATGCTTCACTCCTCACAGCGTTCACATCCTTTGTAACTAGAATTATTTCCCAAGAGGAGCAACATAACAAGAATCGCACACAGTTCTCACCTGCACTGAGCAGAACTGCCTTCTTTACTTCTCGATGCTCACCAACAACCTGTATAACTTTCTGAAGGTGCCCGTGCCAAGGTGGTCTAAGCTGTCATGCCTAGGTTTATGCAGGTGCCTGCATTTTGGTAGCAGGGGGCACGCCAGGGCAGGGACACCTGTAAAGGGACTGTAGCTCATGGCTAAGCCCATTCTGGAGCAGAGATGATGGTTAAGAAAGAAGGAGCAGCTTTAGAAGCATGAGAAACAAGGAGCAGTCAACAAAAAACCCGCTATGCGCTGATCCCAGCTTTCTGCGCTGCTCCCCCCCTCACATGCTGCAAGAGCAGAGGAGTGGGGACTAGCACATGGGGAGGAGAGGTGTGTGGACTGAAGGTGAGACGAGCAAAAGCGGAAAGGTGTTTTCCCTAAGTGTCTCTTCCTGTTTGTCTTCCTTGATTCTCAGTAACTGAATGAGTGATTATAAGTTTAGGTTAACTGGCAATAAAACAAAAAAGTGAAATTCCCTGAGGGAAGGCTCTTTTGCCCATGACAGGGCCTCAGCTGGGATCAGGGCCTTCTCTGTCTGCAAGGCCTAGGGAGGAATCCCAGTGAGAAAACCAAAAATCTATCACCATTTCTGAAATAATGATTTTCACTGGTTTCTCAGTCAGTGGACTGATGGAGCCTGCTTTAAGTCATTTTGGCTCACATTTAGAAAATATGAGTTCTGTCATTAGCCAGTCTGAATGGCTTCCCTAATTACATTCTGACACCTTCACACATTAACACCGTTATCACTTGTCATGGTACCACATGATACCTCCACAGGCTGCGGTCATGGATGAAGGCTTCCTTATTAGACACTTTACATGCAAGTGCCTGAATCAAAGAGTGGCATAAGTGGAATAAGATTAGACTCACTTATCAAAGTATTTAATACTATGATGAACTTGCAAGAATAAACAGAGCATTAAGACTCAATACATACATCAAGCATACATATCATCTGTAGAATTAAAGAGTCTGACCACAAATTTTGATGAAATCATTATTGAGCCAACACTTCCTTCATAAGAGCTCGATCTCTCAGCCTTTAACGAGTACAATTAAATGGAGGCTCTGACTTAACAATTACATCCCCTCATTGCTTTCTATTATCCCAGATACCAAATGACTCAGAGCCAAGGAATTCAGGCTGTGGTGGGGATGCTGGTCTGTGTTTCTGTCCATCTATATCCGTGCATTCATTCAGGTGGAGATGACTGTGTGAAAGGGCAGTGAGGGGACAAAGGAGGCGTATTAGCAGGCTGAAAACACCCTTGCAATCCAGTTCACTATCAGTTGTACCTCCTACTTTAAACAAATAACCTGCAAATATTTTGTTCTGTTCACCAACTCATAATTCACTGTTCCTCATGGATTTGGAAGTCTAAGAGCTGGCAAAGTAGGTAGTTGCCTAGGACAACTGATCAGTCATAATCCACCTGCTTCTTTTGCCCATACCAAGGACCTGGAAAGACCAAGTAGTTGGTGAAGGGTCTGGAGCACAAGTCCTGTGAGAGTGGTTGAGGGAACTGGGGTTGTTCAGCCTGGAGAAAAGGAGACTCAGGGGAGACCTTATCACTTTCTACAACTACCTAAAAGGAGGGTGTAGTGAGGTGGGGGTTGGTCTATTCTCCCAAGTAACAAGCAACAGGACAAGAGGAAACAGCCTCAGGTTGAACCAGGAAAGGTTTACACTGGATATTATGAAAAATTTCTTCACTGAAAGGGTTGTCAAGCATTGGAACAGGCTGCCCAGGGAAGTGGTGGAGTCACCATCCCTGGAGGTATTCAAAAGACCTGTAGTTGTGGTGCTTAGGGACCTGGTCTAGTGGTGGGCTTGGCAGCGTTAGGTTTACAGTTGGACTTAATGATCTTAAAGGTCTTTTCCAACTTCAATGATTCTGTGATTCTAATACTGTCACCAAGAGACAAGTGTGCCAGGTGGGAGTGGAGTGATGGAGAAATGAAAAGATCAGCCTCTGTCATCAGCGACAGGCTCTTTCCTTCATCCAGTGGCAGCAGGAATGGCAAGCTGGATTTTCAAATTTTTTCTTTTATGTTGATATGTCTTGCTAACAATCAGACTCCTAAATGTTAAAGGTTTTTTTTATCTCTTTTTGTGTTAGGCACCAAGGATAACAACTGGAAATAACTTGATGGAAGAATGACAAAGAGTAGGTCTTTATATTACCCCCTCTAGCCACCAGTCAGTCCTGTGTTCTTTGCTTTCCTCCAGGGCCAGGAATTCCTCCTGCTGCTGCCTCAGCAGGAGGGAACGTGCTCTGCCCTGGCACCTGTACAGGTGTGCATAGGGTGTCCTTCCAGATTGCAGGTCTCTCACTTTGACCACTGCACTACTGTATAAAATCATGAGTCACTTCTACTTTACCAGTCCCCTGCACCCAAATTCACAATACAGATGTCCACATAAACAAATGGACTTCTAACTCTGAGTGCTTGTTGTTTCTAGGAGTTTCTAACTTGGGAACTGATTTAGGAGGACTTTTCAGCTTTTATTCCAGACTGGTGTGAGCATCCTTCCTTCTTTTTTCATAGTTTGGCTTTCATGTGTCCATCACACCTCACCCCACAACACACTACTCAGCCACTATGAATTCTAATCAGGTACGGGTACCCAACCTATTGGCAACATTAAATGTCTCCTGGAAAATGTACTTAACAGAATGTGGCAGTGAGGTGCAAAATCCAGATTCACAGGGTACTATTTTAACATTAATTCCTTCCTTCTGAACAATGGGACCTAATGTCACCCCAATTTTCTTCCTGTCTGAGCAGCACCTTTGCAACTTGAAGTGGTTGCACACTCCAAAGACTTTTACCATCATAAAAGGACTCCTGAAAGAATCAGTGTAATTCCCATCTTTGGCAGATAAAACTTCAAATTATAGGTAAATAAAGGGGGTACTTTGATCTCGGTACAGGTGTTTTATTAAAACAATACCTATAAGTGATTGAGGAAGTTGACTTTGGCCCCACTGTGATGTTTCCTTTAACAAACATTACATCAGGCTCCCTTTTAATCTAACGATGGCAGACATTTTTCACAGTGACACAAAAAATCTTTTCTTCTAATTACCAATTTTAAAAAAGGCTCTCAACTGTAGGCATGCCAAGAATATTTAAATTCTGGGTCAGATATTATAAGGGAAAAGGCCTTATAATAAAAGTGGGTAATATCTGAGACCTAAACCTCTGCTTCTGTTTTACAGCCCATGAAATGAGATAATTTTGCTGGCTCATTGTGCCATTGAACTGTGTTCACTTCTACTGTACAGCACGTAAGGTTTAATACAAATGTAATTTTTGTACATGTGCTTTGAAGCACACCCTACCACTGCAATGTCATTCTTTGCGTCTGTGCTGGGTTTCGGTAGTGGGGGAAGGGTCACAGGGGTGGCTCTTGTGGGAAGCTTCCAGAAAAGCTCCCCTGGCTCCAAGTCAGACCCAGCTCTGGCCACGGCTGAGCCGGTCAGCGCCTCTGCCAATTAATGTATTTAAGAGGGGAAAACACAAAAAGAGAAGCAGCAGAAGCAGAAACAGAGTGGAGAGAATCAGCGTGGAGACAGGAGGGGGATGTAAGAGAGACACCCAGGCGGACACCAAAAGTCAGTGCAGAAAGACAGGGATGAGGTGCACTGGAGCAGAGGTTCCCCTGCAGCCCTGGTGAGAGGGCAGGCTGTGCCCCTGCAGCCATGGAGGGTCACGGGGGAGCAGAGACCCCCCTGCAGCCTGGGGAGGACCCCACACCAGAACTGGCAGCTGCATCCGAAGAAGGCCATGACTCTCTGGGAATCCCTTGCTGGCGCAGTCCTCTCCTGAAGAACTGCACCCCATAGAAGGGTCCCACGCTGAGAAGAAAACTGAAGCCTATGAGAAGGACTCATGCCAGGGGGTTCATGGAGGACTGTCTCCTGTGGGAGGGGCCCTAAGCTGGAGCAGGGGCAGAGTGTGAGGATCCCTCCCCCTGAGGAGGAAGGAGCAGCAGAGACAACTGACCACAACCCCCATTCCCCATCCCCCTGCACCACTCAGGGGGAAGGAGGTACCCCAGAAAGAAGGGGCGGGGGGGGGGGGGGATTTTTTTTAAGACCTCCTTTGTTTTGTCTCTCATCATCTTCCTCTGATTTCAATTGGTAACTGATGAAAATGAGTTTTCTTCCCCAAGTCAAGTCTGTTTTGCCTGTGACCATAACTGGTGAGTGATCCCTCCCTGTCCTTGTCTCGACACACAAGCTTTTGCTTGTATTTTCTCCTCCCCATCCCGGGGGAGGAGTGAGCGAGCAACCACATGGGCTTTTGTTCCCGGCTGGGCCTAGACCACGACAGTCTCCAAGACAGAACATGTGTGTGTTTATCTCCTATATGTAAAATGGATATTAATATGCTGTCTTTGTCAAATACTCTCTGGAGGTACAGTATGTAACTCGTATCATTTAATAGGGCACTGGCCCTAGAAAATGACAGATGAGTTAGTGATACAGCATAGAATAAGATCTTCCCCATTCAGAATGATCTTTCATGGCATAAAACTTCTTTCCCTTATTTTGTAGGATATTTTTTAACTTTCAGGTATCTTTTGTTCTGGACTTCCTTTAGAGAATATTTGAAGCAATATGTAGCACTGTAAATCACAAAAAAAAACATTCTCTAGGATTACGAGAAGAGTAAAATCAGTAATGTAGCTGCAAGTGTACATCTGTAGATGATTACAGATGACTGCACCCATGAGGCATGTGGAATGACTACTAGTCAGATGTTAGAAAAATCTAAATGCAAAAGGATCCTGTGTGGAAAGTACAGGTAAGGAGGAAAACTGCCCAGGATCCAGCAACAGCGGGTGCTCTGGCACATTTGTGTCTACATGGCACCCTTTCCAGCAGCACCAGCATCCTTAGTGCGGCCCTGATAGCAATTACTGCCATGTTAAATATTGGCTAAAGGTAGATGCACACCCAAATAAACAGTGACATGGAAGGCAGAAGTATTTGCCATAGTTCTACAACTGCCAAGTCTTCATGCTCTAATTTAATTCAGAAATTATATTTATGCTTTTTAGATATATCAGATGGAAATACTCATGCAAGTTCAATGAGTTGTACAGTTACTGAGGTTTGTTCACCAAAGGTCATTTTCTCAACATTTTTTGCACACTTCATGACACCATCATGCTATCAGGTACACCCTATGGAATTAAACACAGCTAGGAAAAACACAGAGAAGAAGAGAATAAAATCAGAAAGAAGAAACAGGCCTACTGTGAAAGTACCTGATGCTCTCAGTGGGAGACAAGGTTGAAGGCTGTTCTAATATGGAGGAAACATCAACCTTTTTATAGAAGCCTGAATAAAAATCAGCCAAGAGCTCTGAGAAAGAGAAGAGCTTGACAGTACCATACAGGTACAGTCAATAGTAAGGAGCTTTGCCACCCACATCCACACAGCCAGCCAAGCCTTTCATTCATATCCTTTCTTTTACTCCCACTCAACCTCACAGGTAGTATTCGAAAAATCTTTTAGGCATCCTGATGGATAAAAGACTTCATTTAATATGAAGGTTCACACTGTGTAAAAACAACACCTACTTACAAAATCAAGTTCCGTGTCAAACTGTTGGAAAGGGTACTCGGGTTTCTACTGAGTTCATGAGCAACTTACTAGAAGACAACAGTAACTTCTTGTAGCCTACTGTCAGCTGGAAGCTGAAACATCAGAAGTCGCCACACTTTGAAGGAAGGTGTAGATTATCCTTTCTCTACTATTCCTTCCTCCCATTTCAGAACTTAACAGAGAAAGGGATCTGGGGTACTGAGGCCTCAGCTAATTGGTTTTCCACTTAATGTTTCATTAATTCTCCAGTTTACAAATAGTTTTAAGATAGACCTCTGGGTCTGTTGTTCATAACTTTCCTAGAGATATGGCCAGACAGAACTGCCCTGGCTTTTAGTAATTTCTCTCTCATTAGAGATTACACCGGTAAAGTTGGCAAAATTGATTGGTGCTAATTTCATTATATATCCAATCTAGAAATGTGTATGTTGAAGAACAGAGGCACTGGCTGTAGATATATGCTGATACGGCCCAAGTTTGAAAAATTACCTTCTCAAACATCAGGCGCAAGTATTCCATTATTAATACATATTGAAAGGGTGCCGGCACTGGAGAAGCTATGGCACAAATCTAATTGTATTATTGCTGTAGAAATGCAGAATGGCAGCACGTTTTGTAAAGAGAGGAGAAGCCTTTGATTATTTGCATCTTGATTCTAAAAGGTTTTTGACATTGTCTCACCATGACAACATACAGAAATATGGCCAGGTGAAACTACTCCATGATGGGTGCAAAACCCTTTATTAAGTGTCCTTATGAGCCGCTATTAATGAAACATTGTCAAAAAGGAAGATTGTCAAATGAGGTTCCAGCAGGGTCTGATCCTGGTCTGGTTCTATTTATATCTTCACTCTTGACCAGGTTGATAGAAAATAAATTATACTCCTCAAATTTCAGATAAAAGTAAACTAAGAGGCACTGCAAGTATTCAAGAGGAAAGAATCAAAATTCCAGAACATCTTTGCAAAGTGCAGAAATAGTCTGGAACAAAAAGAAAGCATTCTATTTTACAGAGACAAATGCAAGGGTCTACATTTAAAAAGAAATAATCAAGAAACAAATAAAGGATGGGAAACAGAGATGGCAGATCTTTCAAAAGGACACAAGGGCTGTAACAAATCAGAAAAACATATGAATCACCCACAACATGCTGTTCTGAAAATGGGAAACATCTCACTGGGATATAGAAACTGTAATAAAGCTTAAAAAGACATAAAGTAATGGCTCTACTGGGATACTCTGCCAGTACTGCACTTCAACAAAGAGGTGAATCAGCTGGCGAAAGTCTAGATTAGGACAATAAGAATAATTTAAGGTGTAAAAAAGAAGTTCTATAGCAAAAGACTGAAACATTTGGCTTATATGGCCCAGCAGGGCCACAGAGGGTAGGAGAGACATAATGATGGTCCGGAAGATGCAGAAAAGTATTTTTACACTTTTTTCTATGTCAGCTGCAAAAAAGAAAGATACAGATTGTACTTTTGGAAAATCTTCCTAAAAGTACAAACAGTGAAGCAGCGCAAAAGATTGCTTGAGAAGAACGTGATGTCAGCTTCACATCGGAAGGGCATGGCCCAGATTATCTTAACAAGATGACTCTAAGCCATATTTATCAGTAGTCTATAACTACGTTCTTCCTTAAACAATACATACATACATACTTGCAGAGAAGCATATATAAAACAGATAAACAGAACACCTCAAAACTAAAAACAGAAAACTTGGTAAATAAATGTATTGTCAAGTACCAAAACCTACACTATCATCTTTCCCATTTTCACCCCTTTAAAATCAAAGTCATTTATAAAAGTGGGAGCAGGGTATGGCCAAAATTAAGGGATTTTCCTAATAAGAAACTACCTACTTGGCACAGGCCTCACAGTATAAAAAAAACTCTATTAACTTTTATCTGATTATGATAGTTTGATCTTCACCCAGTAACAAAATTGTAATAAAACCTCCATTTTTAAGTAAAGAGAAGAAAAATAACAGAAATTATCAAATATGCAGAGCTTGTACTTATATACCGCAAAACAAGTGGCACTAATTATACAGTAGCTGCCAAACTACTACGCTCTTGTGAGTTTTTTAATGACAGATTTCAGGAAGCAACAGGACAGGCTGCACAATAATACCTGCAAGTAAAGTATCAATGAATGTATACAATAAAATAGTATAATTACACAGAAAAGATATACTCATTACTTACCTGTTAACTACATACAAAAATTGATCACAAAATAGAGATTTATAAAATATTGATAAACTTGTTGGTTACCCTGTTTATAACACTCCTAATTTGAGGAAGCTTATTTAACATTTTATGGCAAAGCTGCTGTGTGTCCTACCCACTATTCTAAAGTTTAGTAACCAGCTTTCTATTGATATTCAACTTAACTTCCGACTGCTGAACTGAGAAGTGCTATATCCTGGTTACCTATTTCTAGACAAAGACAGTATATCAATGACAAGTCTCCTAAGTCTATTAGCAACCTCTGACCTTTAAAATGCAGCACTCGGAATGACATACTGATAAAATGTAGGACTGCGACTCAGGAGACCAGAGTTTGAGCCCTGTGTTTTTCAACCAGCTTTGCAGGCACCCTTGGACAAACCGTTTCACCTGTCTTTGCCAACCTACCCATCAAAACCATACTGAGCTCCTTTTGAGCCTCATTCAAATCATCTACTCACTGAAGCTCGTCTAAGGCATTGCAAATACTTTTCGCTGGTGACCAGTTAGGCAGCTAGAACAACAGCCTGCAGTGCTACAACTAATTTTGCATGTGAAGGGTGATTTCAATCTGAGGCATAATTCTTTTGGTGATACACCTATCCCACACTCCCCTGCCAAAGCATCATGAACAAGAGAACTTGCACGTGGATGTTTTTAGCTTCTAGGGTGAGCTCAGCTCATGTTCACCCAGGCAAGGCTCTATGCCACTAATTTAGGAGTCTGAAGGTTGTCTGTGAGATGAGACAGGGCTGTCATTTGAGACCTACTGAAGAAAAAAAGTATATAAAAGATAGGTACTATCAGTAGGGCTATTCAGCTGCAGTACTGTCACAATTGTTATGCTTCTGACTCCCAGAGGAAACAGAATAGAGCTTGGCTGAAATCAGGGGTGGTTTTTTCCTTTTTCATGAGGAAAAGAAAGGACACAAATAGCAGTTTTTGTTCAGGAAGTATTTGGTATCACAGTACTTGTTCTAACGGGACTCTGAGACTATTTCTTGTAACTCCCTGGCTCATTGTGTATATTCAGCAGTCTGGGAACCAACTGAAGTGATTTCAGCTGCAAAGGCTTTCAACATTCAAAAAAACTTTTTTGGATTGCAGTCATTCAATCATTAAACCTTGTTATTACCTTCAAGTTCAGCTGGGGCCAGGATAACAGTCTAGAGATCAAGCCAGGAAAAATGACCAAAAAAAAGCTGATCAGAGTCAAAAAGATGCATCAAAAAGAATAGGCCCTACAGGGTTGCTTTAGCATTTGAAGGGACTTCCTTTCCTTGTGCTTATGAAAACTTAGAGCTGCAGGGTCCTGTTGGACCTTTGTCTGGTACGCAAATGTGAGATAACCTCAACGTTCTGACAGGGTAACTGCACATTTTCCATCTGGATGTGGATCTTCCCATGGCTGCCCATGCTCTTGCCACCTTTCCTGAGTTACTGTTTAGCACTTGTTTCCCTGTGGGGATGGCACGACACATTGCAGCTAGCAGAGAATACATTCTCCTGGTGACTCTGTGGTGTGTTTCTCACACAACACAAATCACACCTGTGTTGCAAAATCTGCCTGAATTCCAATCATTTTTCTGGGCGTTGTTCTGATTTACACAATTTGGATGGAGATTGCCACAGATACACATGATCTCATTTTCTCTCCCCACTTCTCTTTAGTACCAAGATAATTATCAAAGTAATTCTGGGTGGGGTTTTTTGCATGCGAATTACTGCTAAAATTAGACAAATAGGATGAATTATATACTCTAAAATGAATCATAAATAAACCACAGAAATTAGTCATTGCATTTGCATACTGGTGATAATCAACGGTTGACTCTTCTTAAATAAAGACATTGTTTTAAAGTTATTTAAATCCTGGGATCCCAGGCAATGTAAAAATAGATGATAACTTCATCATTCCAAAGCAAATAGCACAGCTTCGCTTTCTGGCATGTGCTCTACTTGACCAGAATACTGATTGCACTTGATATCTTTACAGCACAGACATGAGCTATCTGTTCTATTCATTTCATAAACATTTTTAAATGGATACTGAAATGGATGTTACCAGTAGGACAGACCTATCTCATTAAAGCCACTGTAGCCCAGCTCTTGCCTGCTTAGTCCCAGATCTTCAAGGTCCATGCATTTAAATCCAGGTGGGCACTGGTAACCTTCTTCTAGCTCTCTGGAACAGTGGGTGTCTGGGATTGCTAAATTATTCCAGGTTACATTTCTGTGAAAAATACAAAATTAAGGTGTTACATAAACTCAACCCATAGTAAAACTACATACTTGAAAGCAAGAGGACTAAAGTGAAGAGTACATCAGCTATTATTTTTTCTATCTGATGTTCTTTGGTATATGTTATTTTCATTAATTAAGCACTTACTGTAAAGGGCACGCTAACAGTCTCGTAAGGGTTCAGTCTTACGTAATGATTATACAAATACTAACAGCAAAAGTTTTATACTAATGCCTAGAGACCCCATCAAAAACAGAGACCCTCCAAAAGAACAGGAGTCAACACAGAGCTGCACCAATTGCTCTTTAATGCAGTTTGGACACTTACTGCTTCAGGCTCCTCCGCAAAACCCGAGAGTGTGTTACCTGCAGTCAATGCTGTGACTTGGACTTCCACAGACATTACCTGGTCTACCTTTGATACTCTTTAAAAGGATCATTGCGGATGCCCTGTCAGCCACCTGAGTATGTCTTCAACTTCTTGTACCTTGATGAGGCCAGGTTTCCACCACAGATGGATAGCCACAGTCGCAGGCAAGAAGCCAAATCCTTACATGTTTAGTGCAATTAGTATCAGGTCTGATTTACTTTTAAGTCAGTCCAGCAGTGGTTTGATAGAACAGGTGAAAAAATCTGAACTGGCTTGAACTGGCTCAAATTGATTTATGTTGGTAAATGTAACACTGAAAAACAAAGATCATGAGGCAAGGGACAGCACTGCAACACAGTGCACTGGCCAGCAGAGGCTGAGCATCGCTTGTCTTCCCTGCTCCTGTGGCACCTGAGGCTGAGCTGTTGAAGAGCATCTGTCATGCTGCACCACAATGGGAATTCAGGTAGGTCCAGCACTAAGGGAGATAGAAGCTAAAAGGAGAGGGAGGACAAGTTTGTAGCTCCCTGTCCTGCTAAATTTGTGCCTGTGGCATGTACACATAAAGATAACCAAGTATTCCCAAACTCTGGTACAGAGAAACTCAGGCAGTTGATTCCCCCTAAGCATTTAGGGCACCCAGTTAATAATACGTACTCTGTTGCCAAAACCAAACACTGGTCACCCCATTTCCCAAGAAGTAGCTTAGTTAAGAGGAAACCTTGGCAAACCACTCCCCTCCATCCTGAGCAGGTCCCCGTTAGGGTCTATAAAGCAGCACAGCACAGTATGACAGCGCAGAACTGAGGATTCATGTTACGTGTGCTATGAGCCAGCTGGGCAAACCAAAGAGAAGAAGGGTGGCAGTAAGACATCCCTCCACCCGTGCTGAACAGGCATACATGCGAAGCAGCACCCATTTTTCTCTTTGCCTGCATTTGCTCATCCAGTCAAAAAAAATCCTGATTTTTGGTTCAGTCCTAGGGCAATTGCCAATCAGACTTGAAAAGCTAATCACGGCAAGTTCTGGTCTGGGAAAAAATCAGTAGGTAGCATTTTTCCGTCCGTATTCAGGTTGGTTCTGACTTCCTGGTCACAGCACAGACTTTTGATATAGAAAATCCCCAGAATGAATTGATGAAAGTTACAAAGAAGAACTTGTAGTATTCACCCCATTATCCTGAGGCTTCAGACGAACGCCTTAAAATTCTTCATTTTAATGAATCTTGCTTGTCCAGAAAAAAGGTGAAACTTTTCAGTCTGCCCTTTAGTATAATTAGTATCTTATTGTTCTTCCGAAAGCCCCCTTCTTTTAATCTCACAGATGCATTTTGACAACTAAATTGGGTTAACAGAAGCTTTAATTACTTTATTTTTCTTGCTTTTATGCACTGCGTGTGATAGCAATAGATTAGTCTAAATCTGTCAGTGTGAAACTAAAGCTTCCTACACATTTTTTCCTAGGCAATTATAAATGCAGAGAAATAACTGTAGTTGCACCCATCCCGTAGTCATTTCTTCATGATAGCAGTAAGCCATACATACCTGCATGGATGCACACAGAGACACATACAGTTCCAGCTGAAGTTTTAAAGAACACCCTGAAATTTGGCTATGTGAGTAACTAGAAAGACAGATCCATATGAATACGTTTACTCATTTCAATTTTTGTAAATAAGCTCAGCACACATCACTCAAGGATTTAAAAATTCAGCTGGGCACCTTAATTTCTTTATACTAGAATATGTTAATTCATAAACAGCTGTAGGCTTTAAGTACGTTAGATTTATGATACTGCCATCTAAAAGCCATTATAATATATAGGATTATCATAAGACAACATTTTATGAATATTTTCAGAAGTGAAAATTAATTCATTGGCTCAAGCAGAGTCAGAACCCTGACTACTGGTAACTAATGAATTTTACATTATGGTTTGCATTAGAAAATCCCTCAGATCCAAGAGACTAGCAGCATAAGGGTATATTATTAAAAGTATTGCTGGCAATCACTACAATGCAGAACACTCATTTTAAGAGCTTCATATAAACCTAGGTCATTTTTACATCACATCAAACCTCCTTCTGAAGAAAAAAAGATGTCTCCATGCACTGGTTTAGGCTAAAATGGAAGAATCTGTTTATAGTACCTGTACATGTACAGACACAGGGTCTTTTGGTCCAATGTCAGTAGGCAATCTGTGTTCTACCTCGGGACAGTACATAAGCATAGACTAGTCTACACGGACTAGGCAATATTAGACAACTACTCTAGAAGTGGCTAGAATATCACCAGATGTTTTCAATACAAGATTTAAATTGTTTTATTCCTTCATAGGCCATACTCAACATCAACTAAGTATCGAGATGCTGATACAGCACATAACTAGTTTTAAGCATCTCAAAAGTTTGATTAGGCAATGTGTTTAAAAATCTTGCTCAACAGGGTGCCTTGATAAAATTACAAATTCTTGCAACACGACCGAAGAAATAATTCATCCCAATAGACCAAGTGAATATCTCTATGCAGAGCACTCAGTGTGTATGGAGTTACAGCATGAACCCAACAGGTGAGCTGAGAAATGAGTTCTGCAAAGGATGCAAAAGGAGATAATTGACTCCACATCGCTTGATAAAAATCCTTCAATCTTAAGACAGCTGAAAAAGACAGAGGAGTGCTACTCTGACACGTTTTAAACTGCCTGAAGAACGTTCTGACTACATACCTATATATGTACACCACAGTAAAACCTGAATTGATGTGTCTTGGCAGTACACATGCCTGTTTTCCATGGCATTTGTAGCAAAACTGGTCTTTCAAGCACTATGTGCTCATGTGTTCTGGTTTAACCACAGCCGGCAACTAAGCACCACACAG
>NW_010262303.1:0-38371 GCF_000690775.1 Eurypyga helias
TCTTTCCTGACTGAATCCAGAACAGTCATATAAAAAGAAGTTGAGAGCTGAGACTGCTTAGCCTGCAGAGAGAAGGTTTAGTGAAATCTTACCATCTATATATAAAAACCTGAAAGTAGGGAGTGAAGGTATGGGAGCCAACCCCTTCTCAGTGGTGCCTAGTGATGGCACAGGAGGCAGTGGTCACAAAATGAAACACATGAAGCTTTGTTAAAACACAAGACATTTTTTATTGTTACTGCTATTATTCCAGGAGTGACTGAGCACTTTAGCAGGTTGTCAGGAGTGCAGACTCTCCATTCTTGGAGATATTTAAAACTGAACAAAGAAGGACTCTGGACAACTTCCTGTGACTGACCCAGGTCTGAGCTAGGGTTGGACTAGACACTCTCGAGAATAATGACTGCCAGCTTTAGTACATCTGTCGTTCTATGAAAATTAATATCTAAATTTCAATTTGCCCTTTTAATGCTGCATTTCAGCTGTTGACCTGAAGCTGTAAAACTAAAATACTAGTAACCCTACTAGTTTTATGGAAATAAGTATAAGAATGGGAGATATTATACTGTAAAAAAATCCATGCTATTTCCCTAACACAGTGAAGAATGAGAGAGCGAAATTTAAAAATGGCATTTTAATAATAGCTTAGATATCTTTTTCATAAAAATTAACATCATAATATTCACGATGGAAAGCAACTCAAAACTTTAAAGTGTTAACACAACTATATTCTGTCATGAAAGAAAAAAGTAGGAGAGGGAGATGACATATAAAACCATGGAATCTACCATTTCAAATTCTATACATTCCAGCTTTATGACACTTACAATAAGGCAAACAACTGCACGACTTGAGGTCTCTGTCTTGCATGTGTCACTGTCACTTCAGGTGCTGTTCCACATCTGAAAGTCTGTGACCAATAAACCCACTAAGTATTTTGTCTTAACGAATGGTCTCTTTTTCATAAACATACCCTTAGCTATCTTTATAATATATTCCTTTAAGTATGTGGGTGAGATCCTGCACAAATGAAACCAGTTGGAAAAAATCCTATCCAAATTACAGAGTCTAGGACTTAGATCTTGCTGTATATTTAGATTATGTGAAACACTACATCATAGTTCCAAATGCAGTAAGTAAATAGTTGACACACATTAATATGGTACATTTGAAATTAAAGCTGTAAAAGCTAACAAAGTATCAGTTAAATAAAAAACTTCTGTATATTCTTAGTACATTTCAGTAGTAAGTTTTGACCAGGCTCTTAGAATGCCCTTTAATCCAAATCTCCAGCATTTGGAGGGTGCCTTTACTGTTCTACTTTCTCAACTATCTGTGATGAAAACCTTAGATTAAAAAGTTGGTGTAATTTGCTGCTTTATTGAAGTAAAATGCACCATGAGTTCAATGAACAGAAATTTTGTAGTACACAGGATACCTTTTTCTTTCCATTGCTTGAACTCTAATAGTATAATAAAAATGTGTATTTTCTTCTGAGTATGTAATTTCCTATTGAATGACAGGCAAAACAAACTTTTCATTTCAAACGAGATTAATTTTCAGTTCTGAACTGCTTTTCATTAATACCTTCTGCATTATTTTTTTTTATTTCTCTTATTTTCTGATTAAGTTTTGGACAACAGAAAAAGTAATATTTAAAGGTGGGTGACAAAACCTAATTATTTTAGTTGTACACTGTTCTATGGTAAAGATTGCTTTAAATTAGTTGAAGCAAAGCTCTAAGTTTTTTATTGTTTATATTTATATTTGTCATGTTGATGTTAAATTTCTTTCATTCTTAGTCATAAAATACTTAGTTTTTTCATCTGTTCACTGTTAGATTGAATTGCCAGTTTGTTTTCAAAAATGAATGAGAAGCCTGATGGTGACTGAAGCTTTATAATACTAGACATTATCTCTTTCACTGGTTAGAAATAATAAAAGCACATCACAATACATCTTGGCCATTAACAGCTGACCTCTTGTGAGCAGTGGAGCCATGTAATTGAATAATTCTGTTTGTGAAGAGACCGAGTGATTATAAGAAATGGAATTTAAAAGTACAAAAAAATGATAAGGAAACTGCTTGGTGATGGTGAAAACAGTTATCAGATGGAAAAAAACCCCTACTTTTGATCCTCCTGGGCTGGCTATTTACTGTGTCATAAGGAATTTGAGGGCTGATCACAAACAAATGTGAATAATAATTGTTTTCTCTTTCATCGTGGCACAATTCCACAGGTGAAAATAATACTGTTCCGTAAGAATGAAATTTTTCTCTTCTGTTTAGTTATTCATCAGTGAAATGTTACACGCAGATGGAGAAAGAATAAAAGTAAATGTAGATAGTTTGGACTAATTGAAACGACAGATTGGATGGCCCAAGATTTCAAAGCCTCAACTATATTTGCTACTGAAAATAGTATTCCTCTGGCGTTCCCTACAATACCACATCGTTCTTGAAGTGGAATTTAGGTTTAATAGTGTGATGTTTCCAAACAATGATTAATCAGGTTCTGCTGCTACCTCGGGCTTTTACTTAAAAACAGATGAAAAAAATACTGATGCATTTTTCTGAGCGTCTGATGTAGAAATTGATGGATATCCAGAGTACAAAAGAAAGTGTTTTTGTAAAATCTTCTTAATTACAACAGACAAAGATGAATGATCTGCACTAGAATTCTGGATTTGAGTGAAGAATACTTCTAATAAACAAATGAAATTCAAGGCTTAAGATCAAATGATGTGAAAAAGGTTTGTAAATACATAGTGATAACCAAATTACCATATTGTTAGAATTGCAAATTTTACAGAGCCAAATAAGATTAATATGGGCAAATCAGGATAGTCGATACCCCTTGCAATTTTTTTTTGTTTTGATCTTACATATTTATACTCTGACACGTATATGCAAGGGTTGTGCATTTTAATTATAGTTGCCCATTAAGAAATGAGCTCAAACACATATTGCATACAATATTTAACACCTATTTATATACTAAAGGTTAGCTAAAATCATATTTATTTGGCTAATATCTATGCAATAGGTTTATAATTCAATTTTTATTTTCTTTAGGTAAGGGAAGTCTGCGACAACAGGAAAGATCTTTTACTATTTTAATGGATATGCATTTAATCCAGGTTTTATTCTATGAAAGCACACAGATTATAAAAATGTACATTTTGCATTTATAGGGATTTTACAAATACATGCTACATCAATTACTGTCCCGCTCTGTTATACTGAAACTGTCTTAATATAGCCAAATTTGTGTTAGCAACAATAAAAACTTTTTAGTAACAATAGATATGTCACCAAATTTCATGCAGGTGTGTTTTCCAGTTTACTTCATAGAATGAGTTAATGTTGACAGGGTGTCACATGATGGTATTTTAGAATAACTTTTTTTCAAAGAACATTGGAGATATTTAATATTCAAAGTATGTGAATTTTTTCTCTTGAAAAGCATTTCTTGTATTCTAATATAAAGACATTATCTTATCACAGTAGTAGGTAGAAATCACTAAATTAAATATATTTTCCATTGCAGTACATATGCTTGTTATTCATGTGTAGCCTCCTGACGTGGGCTTCAGCTACTTTTTGATATATGAAGAGTAGGATTAAATGAATTATAAATGAGGTATTTTGATTGAAACCTAATCTGAATGTTGAAGATTTTTCAAGGAAATATCTAGCAAATAAATACAATGATGAAACTTGAGAAATGCAGTAATATTGTAGTGGACTGCCTTTTAATCACTCCAAAGTATACACACTTCATGTTGTTTTCAGGTTTATTCAAAACTTTGATACAGCTTCTTCCGTCTCTCTGCCTTTCTTGTTTTTCTTTTGTTGGGATTAGGTCAAAATGTCTTACAAATAGCCTCTTCTCCCCAGAAATATGGTTTGGTAACTTCCTAGCACAGCTGTTCCGCATCTTTCTTCCAGGCACAGAGCTGTACTGGTAGATTTCATAAAGAAAACAAGGGATCCTTTTACAATTTGCTTAATTTCATTTTAGTATTTAGACATTCATTGATTGACCAATTGATTGACAATAATTAATTCAAAATCAATAAATTAACTAGTTCATAGAAACTCTGAAATGCCCAAATCATGCATGAATATTGACATGGTAAAATATTTTCAAGTAATATTTTAGTTAGTGAAATATTAGTAAGTGTGAAATTATTTCTATGCTGTTTTTCAGAACGCTATTTTATTTTTTAGGGATGCAGTAATAATAATTACAAATAATAATGCTACTGATAAAATAGTAAAATTGCATAATAAACCAACTCAATAATTTTAATTACACAGGATTCTAGGTAGGCACTATGTTTTATTAAATAGATACATTTTAGTTTTATTAAAGCAGTTAGTCCACTATCAGGTAATGCAAGCACTTCTAATAGTAGCATTAGTATGACTTATCTTGATAGCAATTCACTTTTCACAGCCTGGAGCATAATTTTTTGTTCATTCAGTCTTTATTTCTCTTTTTCCTCTGTGTCTGCTTCCCTCTACTTTTAACATTCTGTCTCACTGAATGCTCACATTGTCCTTTTGCCGTATTAAGTAGTAGTAGGTATGTCAGTGCTACAGAAGATCAAAGAACAAAAAGGAGGTCAACAGATAGTAATACTAGATGATACAAGCAGCATTTTTTTTCTGTTCTCCATCATCTGATTTACTTCCCTGCGTTTGAGATACGACAATTGTAACTGCCCTTACTTACTCACCTTATTTGTATTCCTAATTCTGCCCTGTAATATACTTTTGGAACAGTGACAGCTGGAGAAACAACCTGTGGTAGTTGGAGCTTGGATCTCTTCCCTGCACTGATAGTGGCATGCATTCCTTCGTTTTGTGTTTTTGGAGAACAACCCAGATTGCCATGTATTAAGAAAATTTTGCAGCCTGTGATCAAGATGCTCTTTCTTTTCCTTTATTTTCAGCTGGGTTGCCAATCTGCTAAAATCCTTTTGGTCAGGAGCCCCCTGAGAGATGGAGGAAGATCCAAAACAGTAGCTGTTGAAAAAGGTTCTTAGTGGAGACATAAGGCTTTTGAAGATCACCTTGCAAATGCTACTTCCATGGTCAATAATATACATATGTATTTTTCTGGTGGATCTAATAACCACAGTTTTTGGTAGTCTTTGAGGACTTTACCTTGTACTTTTTACTGCTGAGACTTCTCTTACTTCTGTTATTCCAGTATTCTAGATCCAATGCCTTTAATGTGATATTCAGATACTCCTTTACGATGGCAACAACTACCACTATAAGGGAAGGCAATACCTTTTAGCTTGTATCATCAGTAGCACATTTCATTAGCTAATTCTGTTTTTTTTTTTTTTCAGCAAACGGAATAATTACATTTATGAAACACACAACCCTGATCCTACACGAATAATATCATAGATTCCATGTAGCTTTATAATGTTTTTTTATCAACTCAGCTCAGTATAGTTCTGTGTTTTATCATTCTTACAATAATCCCAGTTCTTTCTGCTTTTAACCATTCATTTCCCATTTCATGCATGCTTTACTGAAGAATGCAGAACAGTGATATCTCAGTGCGAATAGATTAGTTGTGTCTTTTTCTGTGTGTCTAAGATATCAAGTGTTTTTTCAAAGAAAGATAGTAGATTCATTTAGCATAGTCTGTTTTTTATCAATCTCCATTGTAATTTATCCTGTTTACATTTTTCTTTATATCTTCATTATTTATTTCAAAGCTCAGTAGTAGTCAGGGCTGTGTTTATGTGTATACATACAGCATGTAAGCAGCATGGTAATGACATGAAGTATTCTTTCTTATTTGGACTGACAGCTACATTAAGTAAAATCTTTTATCAGTATTCAGGTTTTCCTGGCAATGTTGTGATAATGAATTTTATTATATTATAGATAATCAGGCATTCTTGGTATTATTGTGGAAGGATATAGTGTAGGTATATCTTTACCTTTTTTATCTACTTAACTTTGTTAAACATTTTTCTGATAACAGATGTTACAAACTAAGGCTTTTGGTCACTGGGGAATTCATGGCATGGCTTTAAAGAATGATGTTTTAACTTCTTAACATGCAATTTCCATCTGAATATAATCCGTTGCCTAAATTCATATCTGAGGGATCCTACTGAATTTAGTGGGATTAAAATGTGCTTCATGTTAAATGTGTTTTTAAAGGCATGACAGAATTATGCCTATATCTGATAGAACAGCTGGAATCCTGTGAATGATCTCTAGAATTTATTAATGCTTGTCTAGTGTGTGTAAAGATTAGTCTAGTCTCTTCATTCTCTATAATAGCATACACATGCACTCGGAAGAGATTTTAATGTCTCATTTAGTCATCACTAGGAAAAAGGGGCCACCATTGTCCAGATGTAGATAATAGTGCTGTTCAGAAAATTGAATATTTACATATAGAAAGGAAAAGTTGGAATTAAATATTTGGATTTTAATTTCATAAAAATGAAACCAGCTTTAACTCTCAGTAAGTTGTATTGTTATGCTTAAGTGTGTTGAGTTAACCTTGGCTGTCTTCCATGTACCCACCCAGCCGCTCTGTCGCTCCCCCTACTCAGGAGAATGGGGAGAGAAAATAGGTTGAAAAAGCTCATGGATCAAAATAAATACAGGGAGATCACTCAGCAGTTACCATCACAAGCAAAACAGTCTTGATTTGGGGAAGATGAATTAATTGCCAATTAAAAATAGAGTGGGACAGTGAGAAACAAAGACAAAACTAAAAACATGTTCCTCCCCCTCCCCTCTTCTCCCAGGCTCAATTTCACCCTCAACTCTTCTACCTCCTCCTCTCTGAGTAGTGCAGGAGAGGATGGGGAATGGAGGTTACATTCAGTTCACAATGCTTTGCCTCTTCCACTACCTCCTTATGCTTTTCCCCTTGTCCAGCATGGGTCCCTCATGGAATGCAGTCCTTCATGAACTGCAATAGCATGTGCCCTTTCCATGGAGTACAGTAGTTCAAAACCAGACTGCTCCACCCTGCTTTCCCCACAGGCCTCAGTTCCTGATAGGAAACATGCTTCTCTGTGGGCTCCTCTCCACACACTGCAGCTCCTGCCAGGAGCTTGCTTCTTTATGGGTTTCAGGTTCTGCAGGGAACATCCACCTGCAGCATCATGGAGCCCTCCATGGGATGCAGCGTGGCTATCTGCTCCATTGTGGTTCTCCATGGGCTGCATGGGAATAACCTGCTGCAGCATGTTTTTTTCCACAGGCTAAAGGGGAGCTTCTGCTCCAGTGCCTGGAGCACCTCACCTACCTCATTCTTCATTGACCCTGGTGTCTGCAGGACTGTGTCTCTCACATTTTCTCACTCCTACCAGCAACACTTACAGGCTTGACGGTGTCCTGCAGCGGGTCTGTTGGAGGCAGCTGGACCTGGCTCTGACATAAGGGCAGCCCCTGGTTTCATCTCACAGAAGCCACCCCTGCAGCCCCCTTGTTATGAAAATCTGTCAATTTAACCTGACATTAATACAATGTCATCTTCCACTTTAGTTTTCATCTAGCCATTTTCTTATCCATCTAATAGTACATCTCTCAAACCTGTATCTCTCCAATTTCATGGTGACTGTTCCATGGCTGTATCATAGGCCTTACAAAATTCTAGGTAGATGACATCAGTTGTTCTTCCCTCATCCACTGATGTAGTTACTCCATCATAGACAGCCACAAAAGTCTGGCAACATTTACCCTTAGTGAAGTCATGTTGTCTGTCTCCAATCACCTCCCTGCTTCCTGCCGTATGTTCCGATATGTCTTCCAGGAGTATCTGTTCCAGAATCTTACTGGGCATGGAGGTGAGGCTGACTGGTCAGTAGTGGTCAGGATCCTCCTTTTTACTGTTTTAAAAAAGGGAGGGTGATGTTTCCCTTTTGATAGTTACTGTGGGCTTCACCTGACTGCCACAGCTTTCTCAATATGATGTGGTGTGACTTCGCAACTACATCAGCCAGTTCCCTCAGGACTCTGGGATGGATCTCATTGGGTCACATGGGCTGCTCAATACTTCTAATGTGAAATTTTTTTGCCTATGATTTTCTTCTAGCTTTTATGACTCAGGCATGTTTCAACCCCAGGGAATAATGAAATTCACTTTTTACATCCAGTCTTATTTTCCTTGCTAAATAATATAAGTTATTAGTTTTTTTTCAAATAAATGACAAAATTTTTTTTAAAAATAAGTGCTTTATTTTGTCAAAGACCTCACAGAGAAAGGACATATTCTATCACAGATTCTTTATCTATTCACTTCTTTTATTTCAGGCAAGTATATTATATTCTAACTTATGTGTACCATGAGCTCCTTTTTTTATGTTTTACAATTTCTTATGGTCTAAACTGACATTAAGATGTGAAGGTGCATGCCTTGCTATATGTATATGTGTTTTGTAATTTCATTCTCTACTGACGTGCATCATCCTGTTCATAAAGGACAGTAACTATTTAGTGTTTTACAATCAAAAAAATCAGTTGAGGCCAAGATTTTAGGGAAGTCTAGAAGAAATTTTTGCAGGACAGAGGGTCTGTCCTTCTTACATTTTTAAGAAAAAGAGGCCTTTAAAAATTTTTTTGTCTCAGGTGAAAGTTTGAGCCACCTGTAGTGCAAAGAAAGTGAAGTGTTGCATCTCTGCTTTTTTTTTCTCTCATGTGCTGTTGAGTAGTTAATTTTTGTTAGTTTTTTTTGCTTGGGTGGTGGTTTTTTTTTGTTTGTTTGTTTTGTTGTTGTTAGTGGTGGTTTTGTTTGTTTGTTTGTTTTTAAATTCTTTTACTTTTTGGTTATTGCATGAGCCTGATCTTAGTATAAATAGATGTTCTTGATATCTAGTCATGGTAAATACACTTTCAAAGTGTATTTATGTATTTTATGTATTTATTTTGCACTTATTTTAAGAGATGTAATCGTGAAAAAAAAGAACAACAGCATTTCATACAATCTTACATTTTTTTCTCATACTTAGTCTGGAATCATTAGAATCTTTAGGTTGGAAAATACCTTTAAGATCATGATGTTCAACTGTTAACCTAATACTGCCAGTACTACAAATGAACCATGTCCCTAAGCACCTCGTCCTCACATCTTTTAAATAACTCCAGGGGTGTTGACTCAGCCACCTCACTGTTCCAATGCCTGACAACCCTTTCAGTGAAGAATTTTTTTCTAATTTCCATCCTAAACCTTCCCTGGTGCAACTTGAGGCCTTTTCCATTTGTCCGATTACTTGTCCCTTGGGAGAAAAGACCCAACACCCACCTCTCTGCATCCTCATAGTTGTAGAGAATGGTAAGGTCTCTCTTCTCCAGGCTAAACAACCCCAGTTCCCCTTCTTTGGAAACACTCCAGCACTTCAATGTCTTTCTTGAAGTGAGGGGCCTCTAACTGAACACAGTATTTGAGATGTGGCCTCACCAGTTTCCAGTACAGGGGGAAAAATCACTTCCCTAGTCCTGTTGGCCACACTGTGCCTGATCTAGGCCAGGATGCCATTGGCCTTCTTGGCCACCTGGGCTCACTGCTGGCTCATATTCAGCCACTCCCAGGTCTTTTTCCATTGGACAGCTTTTCAGCCTGTGCTTGGGTTTGTTGTGACCTAAGTGTAGGATTCCGCACTTGACTTTATTGAACCTCGTACAATTGGCCTCGGCCAATTGATCCAGCATGTCCAGAACCCTCTCTATAGCCTTCCTACCCTCAAGCAGATCAACACTCCCACCCAACTTGTTCTCATCTGCGAACTTACTGAGGGTGCACTCAATCCTCTTATCTAAATCATTGTTGAAGATATTAAAGACAACTGGCCCCATCTAGCCAGTTCTTACTCAGCAAAGAGTACACTCATCCAAGCCATGAGCAGCCAATTTCTCCATGAAGATGCTGTGGGAAATGGTGTCAAAGGTTCTACTGAAGTCTAGGAAAAAACATTCACAGCCTTTCCCTCACCCCCTGAGCAGGTCACATTGTCATAGAAGCAGATGAGGTTAGTCAAGCAGGTTCTGCCTTTCATAAATCCATGCTGATGAGGCCTGATCACCTAATTGTCCTGTATGTGTTGCATAATGGCACTCAAGATGATCTGCTCCTAAACCTTCTCTGGCACCGAGGTCAGACTGACAGGCCTGTAGTTTATTGTCCATGCTGTATGACTGGTGTAGATGCTCTTCATTTGGCCTACTGATCTGGCCACCTTTTTGGTGGAAGAAGCCCTAATTCCTATGTGACTGTTCTCAGACACTTTCCTGGTTTCCGGTACATCAATAACTTGTGCCTTTTCTCCTTACCTCCACTGAGGCAACAGACCAAAGGTCCTTCCCAGTACACGGTCCCTCAAACACTGGCATGCCACACCTGGGCTTATGTCCAATGAGCTTGGTTTTACACCTTTTCTCCTGCAAATGTAGTTTAAAGTTCTTTAATAGCTATTTCCTTCATATGAAAAATGAGTAGGAAATAATTTACGTTAGTTGATGGAATATTATGTGTTATCTATACTTACTTGCATTTTGGTCTTCAAATTCAAGAATTGTGAATTTTACCCTTTATATATTATAGGAGGCATGACCCTCTCTTCAAACAGTAGTCTTAATTTTATATTAAAACAATGTCTGTTTGTGACTGCCTCTTTTGATTTATTCCTTATAAGGAGAAAGTTGACTTTCAAAAAATGTTTTAACTTAAGGGTTTTATCTGTGTGTTCTCCAGAGTTTTTGTAATTAATAAAGAGAATTCAGTTATTTTGGGGGAAAGGATTCTGAAAGCTTTTTTGTATATGTTTTCTTAATAAGATATGTCAAATATTTTTGAGAAGCAAAGATCTGGGAAACATGTTGGTTCAGATTATTTGAAATATTTAATTATAATAATTCTCCTCCCACTTGATTTAATCAACTTTTAAAATTCTTTAAAACTCAGAATATTTACTATTCTTGTCTAAAAATCTAAACCAAAGGGAAGGCTTTTATTGTTGTAAATGTCATGGAATATTTGGGCAAATTAATTTTCTTTTTTTTCTCAAATGGGATTTTGGAAATTTGCCCCTTCTCTTTTTCCTCATTGTGTGTGTTTGTGTTTTCACATTCTGAATAAAATTTTGTATTTACAACTTAGAAAAATGTGGAGAGATTAAATCAGTCTCTTATTAGTAGAAATGAGACTTAATGCCAGCTCCTGGGTTGTTCTGTCTTGCTTCAAGTTCATTACTACTAGGTATTCAGAGAAAGATTCCTAGATTAGATGTTAATTAACATCTGAGTTCTAGTACTTGATGAGAAATTTAAAAATATCCTAGCAAACAGCTCCATGTTTACAGTGTCTTAAAATTCCAGTTTCCTTATTTTGATGTTTGTAATTTCACTGTTCTGGCAGTATTTTAGTTACTACTGAGTATTTTTTTGAAAAATCTGTCATGTAACCCTTGTTATCCCTTCTTTATATATATGTTAACCCTTTTTTGTACACCATTAAAAAAAAAAAAAAAGAAGACATTGAGGAATACTTACCTGTTTACACGAATGCAGTTTTTGACCTGATGATTTTGTGGAGGGCTTCTTTGTATTCATTTACCTTCAAAGATTTTCTGTATGCCTTTGTCAAGGAATGTGTAGGAGGGTGTTGGCTATCAGGTTTATTAAAAGGATTTTTAATGTATATACTCTCTGGTTCCATAACATTACAAGAATCTTCTTTTCCATCTTCGACTCAGTCCATATATTTGGATGTCTTTCCTTTATCTTCACAATTCTAGAATTGTTTTGCCTTATAAATTTCAAATACAGGTATAACTTTTAAGTGCTCAGGCTGGTAACTTGCAGAGTGCTACAGATGTTGTTTGGAAGAATTGGAAATAAAGGTAACTAAGTAATGAAAGTCTTGAGGACTAATTGCTCCTAAAACTTTACTTACAGTATACAGAATTCTTTTTTTCTGATCCAGGAACCTGTGCTTCTGGTGTTAAAAAGTTGGTATTTATGTCAGTCTTAACCTACAGACATTAATTATCCACAGAATACAGAAAAAAATGCTGAATGAAAACCCACATTGTGAATGGTTTGAATGATAGTTCGGGGTCATTAGTTAGGATCTCTTTAGCATAACTCCAGTGCTAACCTTTGGATCAAAACATGGTGTAAATATCAAGTATGTTTTAAAATGTGGACTTATGATTAAAAAGTTGCATGTGTGTCCTGTAGGACAGATTTTTGTTGTGTTAATTTTTCTTTCTGTTGGTAACATTTTCCTTCTTGCAGTGGACATGAGCATTTTTTACCCAATTCTTTGCCAAAATTCTATGAAGGCATATTTTCTCTTTGCAATTCACATTGTTTTAGAGGTATGAAAAGTCACAGCTAGCTCCGAATAATTTTGTTTCTTTTCTTGTGATTTTGGATAAAGATTTGTAAGTGACAAAAATGTCTTTCTGCCTCTTGTTGGTGAACAATTCTGATTCACTGGTTGGAGAAGTATTGCTCAGTTTGTTACTCATCTTGGTAGTGATGAAATCTAGACTGTGTAGTGATGGTATTCCTGCACTAGAAATTCAAAAGAAAATTAGCTTGGTTATTTTATATGAACCTTTAAATACAAGTTAGCTGTTCTTCCACATAGGAAAGTTGTAAGGTGTTTCTCAGCAGTTGCTTTTGAAATATTCTCTTTCCAGTATCATGAGAGATTTCTACTGTAAGCAGAGATGGGACTGGCTAAATGTTTTTCTCGGATGTCCAGCTCCTTTGTTCATATGTTTTCTAAATTAAACTACACTTCTCAAGATCTTTTTTATATAAACCAGAGAAAGACTGCCAAGAACAATTACAAAAATTCTAGTCAGTCACTGGGGACATTTGCAATAAAATTACTGCACAGTGTGGCAATGAGGGTAAGTAATTCCATGATGAGAGAGAAACATTTTATGACTGATAAAACTGTATCAATATTTTCAGGTCTTAGCCTAATTGTAAATATACTTCAGTTCACCTTGAAATCAGTCACTCACGTAATTGTGTCTGTGTACATTAGATCGAGCAATGAGAGGAGCAACAAACTTGAAATTCTAACAGTAGTATTTTTTATACATTTCATGTTTCTGCTTATGTGTTTGCCTACAATGAGTAATCTTCTTCCAGAACTAGTGTCTCACATATTTGAGGAACGATCATGGGACTAAATAGAAATGGATCTATGTATGGAGTCAAGGAATGCGCAGTTGTTATGACTCCATGCATCCATCACCATTTATTGTTTGCTAGGAAATGCTAGTTGAAGCTTCGGGCGATATAAGAGGGGCAGTGAGGCCAGGTACCTCGGTCACGAGAAGGACTTGTGAGTGTATATGATCAGCTGCAGAGCAGCTGCAAACTTCTGCAGTCCTTTCAAGATGCCACGCACGAGAAAATTCCTGTATTTCTAGCAGAATGGTCACTAGTAACACTGTATCATCTGCGCCCAGACACTGTGTGTGAATAATGGAACTTCTCTTGTAGAAGTCTTTATAATAATTAATTAAGAGTCAGTGAAATTCTTCATTATTCATGCTGAATTAGGACTTGGGAGGAGCCATGAGAAAAAGTGCTTCCCCCCCCCCCGCCCCCCTCCCCCCAGTACAGGCTGGATTAGGAACTGAATTCTTTCAGACACATTCTTTGTAATGTTTTTGGAGATGATGAAATTGAGAAACGCAAGATACTGGTGAAGGGCTAAAGAATATCTTAAGCCCTTATGCCCTTAACGTGTCTTAAAAAATGTTTATTTTTTCTAGGATCCTGATGTGCTACTTGATAGCTTTTTGATTCATTTCAGGGAGTCAGTCAGGGGTTACATCTGCACATCTATGAAGATGGGGTAACTGAGCATCCAACTCAACAAAAAGTAAGGGGAGAGTTAACTGTCTATTTTTTATGTGGAATGTATGAAATGGCAACCAAAATATAACTGTCTTAGAGATATGTTAATATTTTCTGGCAACTGTGATGTGTTTTCTCCTTAGTATTTTTTTTTTTTTAATATTTTTTTGCCCTTGTGATTTTTCTCTAAGGCACCAATCTTACTATTTATTTAGGTTCATGCATGACATTTCCACAGTGGTAAGATAAGTGAAGATTGCTACTGCTTGTTCATTTGTGTGCTTTTCTGAGGTTCCAAGGTTAGAATGGGTTTAGTGAAAGAGCTCTTCATTTTAGTGAAGACTCAACCTGGTGGGTATTTGTCCTGTTTAAAATCTGAAGAGGAAAATAGTGACTGCAGAGTCATCCAGGACTCTATCACCTGCTTAACATCAACAGAAAGCTGTGTTTTGTTGGGAAGTATTGGTAAGTTTGATGAGCTTTCCAACATGCAGTGTTGAGTGTAGTGAGATGATACGAGTTGTCAGTACTTGGAGTTATAGGATGAAGAAGGCTAATGGGCCTTGATCCTCTGCAGGAAAGATGGGGGTGTTAGCAGAAGTTGAGTGGTGAGAGAGGAGATAGAGAACATCAGGTTGCCTAGTTGTTGCCCGAAAGAGCCCATAAATAAATCACAGGACTGAGCCACTGTGTGTCTGGGCTAACAGTCTCTACATTGCTGACACTAACAGTGCCAGCAGTAAATTTTTGTGTGGAACTCTGTAGGAAGTACAGAGTGACTTTTTATTGGATGATGTACCAAAAGGATGATGTACCAAAAGGGCATAGAGATAATACTTCTTCTGTGTCCCATAATGAGAGTATATATTGTTTGAATTGTTTTAAAAAATGCAACATCCCCAAACCAGCTTTTTAAAAAGTGATTGCTAGACTAAATTTTTGAAGGAAAACATGAAGCTTCATTATTCTTTTGATGAAACTGACTGTGGGTGAACATATAAACTGAACAGGTTTTATCACTGTATCTATTACATTATGTGTTAGTTTAAAGTTGATGTGACACGTAGATAATTAAAAGCCTGTTTCCTGTTGCTAGGGAAAAAAATGAACAATTTTTTCCTGGAGAAATCTTTTAATCTTTAATCCATCACCTTCCAATTTTTACTGGTTGTGGTGTTTTATTTGCAGGTGATAATGAAGGCACAGCCATATAAAACAAAAATTCTGACCAGAATAAAATAATCTTGCTGTAAGCATTGAAGCTCTTTACTGATAAAACACTCTTCACATATATCCATGAGAAGAATTGTGTTAAGTATTTGAACACAAAGTTCACTTGTCTTCCATGAGTAGCCCTGTTGTTAGCTACATAGCAAAGAAAACTTGTAGCAATATGAGAGTAAGAAAATTAGAATCCACTAATAAGTAAATAAATTATTTTTTTAACTTATTAATATATACATACACGCATATTTCTGTTAGGTCAGAGACTTCGTGCCTATTTAAATGAACAAATTTTTCTGAGTTGTTTTGTTGAGATGTGCTGAAGTTTTTGACTTATGTATGTTTCTGAGTGTGTGTGAGAGAGAGGGATGGAAAAAAGGGGGAAACAGAGCTTCTAGATACTTTTAGTTGCATGTAGGTTACATGTAAAGGTTCAGTAATTTGTATGCAGAGGCTTGCAAGCTCCACTTAAAAATTTCTTAGCTTTTTATTTTAATAAGCAGACCAACAAGGATATATAGAAGTTAAGGAAATAAAACATTATTTGACTTCTTACCACAGAAACTAATGGCTTTTCTATCAGAAATTAAATCAGAAGTTTCCAAGGCCCAGTTAATCATGCATGAAGTTTAATTAGAAAATGCAGATAGAGATTGTTTGTAAAATCATGAAATACCATTTTTAGCTAAGTGTGTAACCTGTCACTGATGAACACTGTATATTCAAAAGTGCAGTTATTTTTAACAGATATTTTTCAAAAAAAATTAAAATATAGAGTATATGAAACTTCTGCATATTGAAATTTAAGACTAAATCTTCGCAAAGGTTTGTAATGTGTTATTAAACTCTATTTAATTCATAATTACTGTTGTACTTTCTGAATTTGAACAGTCTGTGATATTCTCAACAGAACTGAAGCTAAATTGTACCAACTGTGGACAGTGATTAATGCAGTGAGGAAGGAAAGCACAGCATGCATGAAAGGAGAGCATACCAAGGACAAAGGCAGACAAAACGATGATTGTAATGAAGCTGGATTTCCATTAGGGGTAGCATCATAATGTTGCTTTTTTTCATGCTATCTATCATCTATCTATCTATCTATCGATCTATCTATCTATCGATCTATCTATCTATCGATCTATCTATTTATCGATCTATCTATTTAAATTAAATTAAATTTTGTATTGGCCGTAACTACTTATTTTCAAGTTGATGTTTATTTATTCTCAAATTAGGTAGGTAACTTACTTGAAAAAAACAGTGCATTCCATAGCATGCAAAGGTTTGGATCTAACAGTAGATCCCTTTTTATAAAGAAATGTGTATATTTGCATTTAGTGACATACAGTATTCAGTATTTCATATGGTATTGATTTTACTGGGCTTAGGAACTCCTCATTAAAATAAGACTTTTAAACTTTTTTTTTTTATTATTATTATTGTTTTGAATTCTGATGGGGTGTTGAATTTGTCCCATCCTTACTTGACCCTGAATGTTTTAAGGTAAAATACAAATGGAATAAGTGTTACATCCAGAAAAATGTTAAGGCTTGATCATGGAAGTGGTGAAAATTCATTGCTGTTATCGGGCAGTAATAAAATACTGTTATCATGAATCAGCGTGAGTTAACATGTTCACAGCAATTGTGTTATTCTGTGTGAAATAATGACAGCCTGTGTTTTATGAGTAGAAATTACAGCTGTGGATACTCACAGCAGAAATGTACAGTAGCAGCTAATCACTGAGTGTTTCTGCTTGAATAATCATCCTTACTCTGCCTTTATTTTGAAGAAATTATTATAAATAGTTATCTCTTCTGTCCCTTGGTGAAAAATTTGAAAATAAAAAAAATCCCCACAAAAAACCCAGTAGTGATAAGAAAGGGTAGAATCAGGTTATCCTACAGGAAATAAATTTTGAAGTTACTCAGTACATTTATATGTTGCACCAAAATTTAGGTAGTCAATGTAATTTCAGTTGAATCACAATTAATTTAATTAGGCTGGAATTGAGGAAACCTAAAATATATATCTGTCAGAGTAAGCATATTTCTTCTTCGGAAGATAAATGAAGCTTGACTTTCTTACTATGTTTTGTCATAGATTTATTGTAACTTACTTGCTAATGATGAGATTCACTATTGAACACTGTGCTGGAGTCTTTAGAAATCCTGTCTGAACCTTTACATTTCACACAACTCTATTCACTGTGAGAAAATTTGCACAGCTACGAGCAGTGGGTATGAGGTGGGGTATGCATATTCTTTAATGTGTTGTTTGGCTAAAAATGAGATGATACATGGACATATAATTTTACTGCCATAGTACCCACACAAAATCTTATCTTGCAAAAGGAAATTGTTCCTATTTTCATTTCAACTCATGCGAGCTTACATCCAACTTCACAAAGTAATTTTTGTTTAAGACCATTAAGTGCTAATGTTTTGTTCCTGAAGCCTACCAGCATAGAAAATTAATTTTGCCTGTGTGCTCTTTATCACATCATGACCACTGTTACTGTCGTTATATTACTGTTGGGTTAATAATCCTTTTGACTGAAATGCGATGTTTCAACCTTACATTATTTCAGTGCCTCAACATGTTCTGCAAAAATCGGTTCTTGTTGCATTTCAATCCTTCACCTTTGGTAGTATAGGTGTCAGAAATGGCTTAATAAGGACAGTTGGTTTGTTCACAGAAACAAATTAAGAGACATACTGAAATGATTTGCTGATTTTATACACGTAACTGTCGGTAGCTATGAGACATTTGTAATATTTATTTCCTGCTTATGTGGCTGATTTTGAATTTATCATCAAGAGAATGGACACAGTATTCTTTTGTGCATACCACTGGTTCTCTAGCTCAATGTTCCTCAGATTAGTTATTCTCTGTTTTATAATGCAAATGTATGGAAATGGGAATGTCTATAGTTACATTGTAAATTGAACATAAATTTCAAAACTTCGAAAGTTAACTCCATTGCATTTTCAAAATTGCCTCATCTGTGTTAGGTTTTGGTTTTTGGTTTTGGTTTGGTGGTTTGTGTTGTTGGTGGTGGTGGTTTTGGTTTGGTTTTTTGTTTGTTTGTTTGTTTGTTTTTTTCCCTTTAGATTAATGAATTCCCAAAGTGTAGAAGTGTGCACAATGGCCAACAATTGGAAAAAAATGAAATGGCATTGTGGTTTAAGCCCAGCCAGCAACTAAGCTCCTGGCAGCCACTTGATCATCCTCTTCTCCTCTCCCCAGGTGGGATGGTGGAGAGAATAAAAAATCCAAACAACTTGTGTGTTGGTATAAAAACAGTTTAGTTGGACAGCAAAGGGAGAAGAAATAATAATCGTATTATTGATAAAGGAATAGACAAAATCAAGTGATGCACAGTGCAACAATTGCTTACCACCCAGTGATCAATAGCCTGTCCCTGAGCAGCAATAACCCCCTAGCCAGCTCCCCTCAGCTTATATACTGAGCATGATGCCTTATGGCATGAAACATCTTCATTAGTTTGGGTCAACTGTCCTGTCTGCGTCTAGCTGTCCTGTCTATGTCTCCTCCTCTTGCAGAGAAGAAGGTGGGAGAACAAGGGCAGTATGAGAAACTGAAAAAGTCCTTCACTTAATGTAAATATTGTTTAGCAACAATTAAAGCGTCAGTTTTATTAACATTCTTCTTAGCACAAATCCACAACAAAGGCTTAGACTAGCTACTATAAAGAAAATTATCTTCATCTCAGTCAAAACCAGCACTAATTTTCTTGTATCTTTTTCATCTAGGCACTCACATATCTTCAGTGATATTTGTTTTGGTTTATTAATAGGTGGTAGTAGTAATGAGTTTTTTGTTCTGGGTTAACGGTGACTTTAAAATACAACCAAAGTTGAACATCATTGCATCCCTCCACAATAGAAACATTTAACTATTTAAAATGTGTTTTGTAATAGGTCTGATCTGTAGAAATAAAATTGGAAGTGAAATAAGAAACATCATGGTGGTGTGCATTTTTAACGAGGTTTTGTTCTTCAAGTGGGTAGTGTTTTCTCATTTCTAAATGCACTGCCACTGTAAAGTGGCCCAAGGGAGCCCAGTCTTTTATGTGTTTTAACAAGCTAAGTGCTATTATAAAATAACTATTAATGCATGTATTCTAATTGGATATGAAGAAATATTGACTCTAAATCATGGATAGCTTTTAGCTTATAGGCTTATTATAGGTTGGTTTCACAAGTAGAGGAGTGGAATAGATTTCAGCCTCACAGCAGTAGTTGTAGAGTCTACATTTTTACTAATTTCTGCATAGCGTTTCATCAGTGTTTGGAAACACACAGGCTTAACTTCAAAACACAACATACTGTCATTCTCCCTTGAAGCAATGATGTCTGCAGCTCTGCGTGAATGCAGATAAGTAACAACACAGGGTATGACCAAAGCCAGAGCGTGGCTTCATCTCTTAAATATCATGTTTAATAGGTAATTTTCAGCCTTGATAATCATGGTGATTTTATACAGAATTTATATAAGCAGATGAAGTATATTTTGCTTAACCATTAATCCCTAATGCTAGGTTGGCGTTGAATAGCATCGCACACAGAGACCCTCCTTGCAATTACTGGACCTATGTAAAGAAAAAAATACTGGTGGGACTGAAGTAGGAAGTTCAGAGTCTAGACATTTATCCATATTTGCATTGCTAATGTTTTCTCTCAAAAACATGTATTTTGCATGATACTTACATTTATTTATTTTTGCAGTAATTAATGGAAAATATATTAAAAATTCTAGACAGGCCTATGTAGTATTTATATTTCAGTGTGTATCAGCTTCTGCTGGTCTTGCATTAAAAAAAACCCTCATACATCAATGCCTCTTTGATTTGTAAATACTGTGCATATGAACACTTGTTCAACCAGGTACTCTTGTTAAGATACAACTGACAGAAAACAGTGCCATCCATATTAAATAGGGGTAGAGATTTTATGTTTCACTGTTACTACTCTTAATGTTTCTATCTCTTCATTTGATAGCAGATGATGTGGAAAACAGACGTATTAGACTTTCCTGTGGGTTATTTTAGAAGTTGTTATATTAAAAAAAAAAAAAAAGTATATTATTCCTGTTTAAACAACTTTTAAAAACTAAAAATTAGTAAAATCAAGGAAACAAAGACTGACACACACAAGGTGTTCTGTATTATTTTTTATGTTTTGTGAAAATTATTTTCTTATATTTCTTAAAAAATAATAATTCAAATATAGGCCTTTTTTAAAAGTAAATTAATTGCAACAGGAGAATTGCACAAAGTTAAAACTTATTTATGAAAAAATATTCCTTACATATTAATTTCTACATAACAAATTCAAGCAGGATAAACTGTGATATATTAAATTTCCTTGGTAGTCATGGAAATTGAATTTGAATTCTTACTTTACGCATGTAGAAACCCTTTGCATTTGGATAAAATCAATAAATAACATATTTATTTTTTAAATAAGTAACAGAGCCCCCAGTATAACACAATACTGCACTTGAGGAACACTTATAGTGATGTTTGGTTCTTACATTTTTTTAAAATCTGATTTATAAAGTTGTTGAAATTAGTGATAGTTATTGTCTTTTATATACATCTTTTGATTCTGTAATAAGATCAACAATGTAAATCTAATACACTTCAAGTAAGACTTTCTGGACAGCATTATAATCAATATTCTTGTAAAGAATTGAAGTGAAAACAAAAGGTCACATTACAAAACTCTCAGGAAGATGTCCTGTAAAGGAAAGAAAAAAAAGAGAAGAAAGCCCCAGTATATCTGAAATTTAGATTTTTGGAGTTGTAATATCCAGACAATGCTGAAGACCCATATGTAATGCTAAATCCTTTTTTGGGAATTAGTCTGCAACTCAGATTAGTTTTCGCTGTAATTATGGCTTTGGTGACAGATGATGAAAAGTTTAATGAAAAGTCAATTACATAAACTACTTGAATCTCATGGAGCTTAATTATAGGGTCCACATTCTAATAAAATTTCAAGCCTCATTGAGAGGACCTCACTAAAATCAGAAAACCTACAAGTAACTTCATAATGAAAGACTTACTTCAAAGGTTTTTATAATGTTGTATTTACTAGCTGTGTGAAATTACAAAAACGGAAATGTGAGAGGCAGAAGGAAGACACTACAAATTTGTTTGCTTCAGAGACAGTAACAACGGAGTTATTCTGCTGAAAGCAGTTGAAAGCCCAGTCAGAAATATGAAGCACCTTACTTTGTATACACATGCAAAGGTTTTTGGGGGGCTGCCTTAGAGCCTGTACCAACTTGTTAGAAGGAAGGTTATTTTCAATAGTGTTTAATTTGTCCATACTTTATTAATATTGTTATTAATTTTTAAATAACAATTTGACTGACATAGTTTCTAATGTCTTTAGCTGGTTGTTCATACAAATTATACTAAATTGGTATTTTTGGAAATAAATTTCTCATGTGTGGAAAAAAGAAGTAATGAGTGTCTTAAAAGGTTCACTGATAATTTGTGAATGGACTTTTTCCATGAGCTGAAAAAATACAAAGGCTACAAATTGCTGTTTTGTGAGTTACGTCCTAAGCTTCATTTTGAAGGGGTAAGTACTAGTAGGATTAGTAAAAATGTGTTTTCTAATTGCCTATGCTCTCAGTTACCAAATGTAAATGTGTAATGCCCTAATAAAGAATACCCGTTGCTTCAGTTTTATGCTGGTGCAATGATCAAAAGATCTGTGAAAACACATTTTTAAGGTAATTTTGGAGCTAAAAAAACAGGAGACTGTGTTGCAAAGTGTTGCCTTTCACTGGTGAGGAAGCATCAAGCTGATCCTTCTTCACTCTTTCTGATTGTGTCACATATCCCTGTGTGGCAGAAGTAAGACCATGCAAGAAGGCATATTACGGAGAAGCCAACTAAGACAGGGTACACCTGGGCAAGTCTGACATCTACCCTTTACTTGAAATTGTGAATAGATATCCAATACTTCTCTTCCTGCTCATTTTACTTTACAGTATGAAGTTTGTTCTTAGGCTCTTGCTGGGGCTGAATGGGAAAACGTTGTGTGCTGTGCGTATGACAAAGGCATGCGAGCTGTTGGCCGTACAGCAGTTGAAGCTTAAAATAAATAATCCATGTTAGTATTTTATTTTTATTTAAGAGATGGAACTGTTTGACCCAGACCTGTTTAAAAATGAAAACCATCAGGCTTTCATTGTCTGCTGTAAATGTGAACAAGAAAAAATGTCTATAGCTGTTGTCTTGCATCATTTTCTAATCTACAACAGTATACTAGAGTAGCTGTTGAAATAATCTCCTTGAAACAGAATTCTACTATTGCATTAATAGTAAAGAAAAAAAAAAGGAGCTTGTCACCTGAAATTTCATGTGATGTATTCTTACCACTGGAGCTTAAGGTTAGTGGAATATGAGTGGATAAGAATGTAACAATTGACAAACAAAGTACGTGGTGGAGACAGTTTGTCTGCCTTAGCTAGCTGGTCAACTGATATGTCTGTTGTTTATACTGTCAAAGATACAAAGGATACTGGAAATTTTCCATTTGCATTTTTAGTTATGTCATAGAGTTAAGTAGACATCAGTTGCTGCTTTCAGACAATTAAAGCAAAAAGGCAATAATTTACAAAAAAAAAAAAAAAGAAAAAAAATAAAAGGTCTAAATGTCAGTTTATAGACATAATTATTCCACAAAGGGTGCCACAGGAAATAGCCTAGGTTGGAGTGAGGAAGGCTACAAGGCAGGAAATGAAGCTATAGGTGCCTCTAGATCATGAGTAACTGGCGAAGTAAAGAGTTGAATAAGGCTTTGGATATGGGACCGAGCTTACGACTGTTAAAGAGAGAAAGCCTTGGTGAAGGAAGCTGGGGGAGGAGAAACCAATGACAAAAAAACAGTGTTAAAAAACCAGCCTGGAAACCCACAGTGTGTGGAATAAAGGATTCCTTTGATTTGTAACACATAGCCTCTTTAAACCCAGTGGAAGAATGGCTGACTGACTGTCTTTTGTTGTCAGACAGACATACCAACTTAAATGACTACAGGTTGCATTACACAGCTGCTGTTTCTGCACATCAGCGGAAGAGTGTGGTTGACTTGGACTACGTAGAAATATGTATTATACTGTGGAATTCCTTTTCTTGATAGAAAAAAAACCAAACCAAAAACCCAAACCAATAAAACCCAAACCAATGCAGTGAAGGGTCCTATGTTTGCACTTACTGGGAAATACTGGAATCAAAGTTGTTAGTGTAGGTTTCCGCTTTCTTTATATGCATGCATGATAACGTAATTATGCTGACTTTTTTTCTATCTGTCAACCAGGCTTCAGTCCCTTTTGTAGCCTAGACGCTTTCCTATAAGCCCTTCGCATCTTCCATTCTATATGCAAGCAGTACAGTGAACGAATGAGGAAATTGCAGAAAGCAAAAGCTTAGGAAGTTATTGAAAGCTGCCAGTCCTCTAGAATATGGAGACATTGAGCAGGTTATTAAGGAGACAGTAGAAAGTCGTCACTAATTGACTGCGTATTTGTAATATTTGGGACAGTTTTTGAAATGTACAAAATCTTTGTGAACAAGGTTAATTTTTTTGCCACTAAAATTTAATTGCAGCTTAAATAAATATTTTGCAGAAGCCATATGATATGGTATGTTATAGGCCCTTCAGAGGTAAAGGAGTTCAATGATATTCATAGGTAAACATGAAAATAAGCACTTGTATGATCCTTCAAGTGTTAAAATTCTGGGAAAAAATTGAAGTTCTGAATCATGCCAGTGGTGTCTGGGTACAATGCTACCCTGTCATGTGTACAAAAATGCAGATTCAAGTTACAAGCGTGTCGCTGTTGAAACCAATGATATTTGTCATTATGCAGCTTAGCTTGCTTATATTTCTTTCACAGTTTCAGGAAGTAAATGGCTTATTACGTATTATAGCATATATTGTATATTACGTATTATTTATTAGTTATTGGTTATGATATATTAGTTGTGTATTAGACATAAAACGGAGATAACAAAAACATAACTGAAAGCACATTTATCAGTAATTAAAGTTCTGGTATCAGACTGACCTTTTTGACCTCTTTTAGTGTTTTGGAAAAGACACTAAATCCCTTTTACACTCAGTAATCTTCCCTTCAGTTTCTTTTGTTGGCTAAAATCTCAACATTTGCTAGAAAGTTAGTAGACTTTATTTTAATGCCATTCATGCTGTCTAAAACTCTCTCATATTTTCCATGTATTGTGTTAGGTCTGTCTATAGCCAGCTGTCATGCCTTATCTTATACTTAGACTGTAAAGATTTTAGGAGGGAAGATTAAGATAGTAAACATTCTTGGGGAAAGATTATCTTCTCTGTTTTTGTTGGATATAGCAAAGTCAAATCCAGTTTTAGGAGGGTGCTAAATGGTCTACAAATACTAAATAATACTGATAAATGGGTATTTCAAAATGTAATCTCTTAGAAATGTAGTGAAAGTATAGTGCAAGAATGAATCAAAGTTTCTGTAATATTTCCTTCCTATCTTTCTCCTTTGGGGTGAACTCCATTATTATAATTTTCTAATTAGTTATTATGGTCTTAAAAATGGTCTAGTAAATCAGGGACCAAACACTTATTCCTACCGTAAGAAGTATTATTTCATATGTGTATATGAATATATGAATATTTTATAGTAATTGGATCTTTAAATAAGTTTGCTTTGGAAAAATGCCTCACTTTATAATGTAATTTTCTTTGTGTGGAATTTGAGATTTATTCTGATCATACAGTCTTTTTGAAATATGGGCTTACACAAATCGGGAGCTTGCTTTGGTTCTTCAGCTAGAATTCACTGGAGATAGTGCAAGATTTGGTCAACTAATTTGATCATTTCTAGAAGTTTGTTGATCATTGCAACATTACATCTAAGTATCAGATCTGATTGTTTACTTTTAACTGCTTCATTAAGCAAATCCTGAATTATAATGCACTTAAACATCATTGAAAGACTACCTAAATGTAAGGCTGGAATTTGGCCCTCTAAACTGGAAAAGTAAGGTGTCTTATGACACGCTCTAAAAAACATATATGCCTTAATTTTATACCTTGTAAGTCTTTTATGAGATTAGAGAGATGCTGTCTTTTTCATAAAATGATTTACAGAGATTCTGTAAAAATCAATTTTATAAAAGAATATTTTTTTTTTTCATTTTATGGTTGGGATTCTATGGCAGAAGGTCAACCATAAGGCTTTGTGAAAGGAAACAGTGTTAATCTTGATTATGGTCATTCTTCCCTCCTACGCCTTAAGTTTTTGTGATTATATGGGTTTCTTTCTATGGTATGCTGCCTTAACATTTACTTTACTCACTGTGCTGCTACTACAGTTTTAGAGCTGAGCTTTCAGTTTATTCTGAAACATTTTAAAATAACATGCATTTCAATTGCTATTAAAGTTTGTAATTGGACCTTTCCCTCTGCTAGCAACTGGGTCTCTTTTGTGCACTATCATAAATGAAAACTATAATCTTATTCTTTTGAAACATCTTGTTAGTCTTTGTTTTTTTCTTTTTCCATGATCAGAAATGTGAGTATTCTTTTCCACTTTGTAACTGACAATATACAAACACCCGTTTCATAGTGTGAAAAGAGAAGATGTTGATATAAAGCACTTTCAGCACAAATTCAATATAACTGTAAATAAACATTAACATAAATAGCAAGATCTTTTAACAGTGGTCTGCATAACATACCTGAGGATAAGCAGAACTAAATTTATTCAAAGCAGCCTTGATTCTGGTATTTTTAATCTGTAATATCTATGTGGTTTTTAGATTAAAATATTTTTACATAATAACTACATAGTGGTTTCTTCTGTGGCATAGAATTAAAAAAGATAAAAATGAAGATTCTGAAGGCCTATATCAGAAAATGAACCATTTCTATTATATGTTGTACTGTTTTACATGTATGAAAATAAACCAGCAGTATTAAATACACTCACTAATATACACTGTATATACTAATAGTGCTAAATGCATTGGTATGCATTTTGCAGGGGAAAGATAATTAGAAACACCAAAATGGTTGTACAGCAATCATTAGAGAAAACAGTAGTTCTGCTGTATACTGAACACAGTTTATTTTAATAGATCACTTTGAATTAACAAACACACTTGTACATATTTTGACATTAATAACTACAGTGTGTCTTATAATTAACTTTCACATACTGGCAATTCTACTGAATGGTACTGACAAAATTACAGTAACTTACTTGTTTGGACTTTGTGGCCTAAAGAAAAAATAAACAGTTTATTTAAAAAGTCTTCAGACACCAATTCCTCTCCATCATTGTTTACTGATATATTAGTTCTGTTTCCCTGGATTTTTTCTTTATTTCTGCTGAGGTTACTGGGAGGAGAATCAGACCCTCAGACCATAAAGACATTGTTAATATCAGTCAATAAATAGAGAAATTAAGGCCCACTATGAAAGTAGCCTGGATATTTCTAAGCATCTTGAAACACAGAGGCATGATGAAGAGTAACATAGTATTACACTCAATACATAGGGAGATTTCTTATGTAAGGAATCATAGATACATACTTGACATCACTTGACAGGCAATACTTTTACTACAGGCCGTGAGAATTTCCGCTCCAGTATAAATTTTTTATGCTGCAGAATCAGAACTACATTTACTGACTTCATAAAAACATAATGATACATTTCCTTTCATTGCTGAAAAATAGCTCTGCCCTGTGTCCTGTATGTTATGATCCAGAGAAGCTGAACTCAACAAGCAATGCTGATATATGACATTTTTATACCTCTTTTTGTTTCCTGATAATAGTTTAATTATGAACATGGATCTAGAAATTTATTATTAAAAAGTATAATTAAGACTAATTAAGCAACTCAGAATAATTAACCAAGTAGCAAGATTAGGATAAATAGATATATTTATTCTACTTGCTGAAATGCACATATTCCTGGAATAAAAGAAGTATTGTGCTCTTAGTTGCTGAGCCAGAACAATATCCAGTCTCAGATTAAAAAAACATAAAATTAAAAGCTGTTGAAATAATTTATAATAATTTTATTACAAACTTCAACCTTTTTGACTTTATATCTGCAAGACTGAATTTAAGCAGAATATTAATGAATTAATGTGAAATATGTTTGGTTTTGTCTCACAGCAAGCTAGACAAAAAATTAAATCTATAAACTTTCATGACTCCCATTCATTTATTTATTTTTTGTGCAGTGTACTGTCAGTGCCTGTCACCCATACCAATTAGTTCACAGCCTATGATATGTATTCTGTATTTCATTTTTTTGTGTGTGAGAATAACTGCTCGCTAACTAATAAGACTTGGTTACAGTTACTTGGTAGGGTAAGACTTTTCTGGAGCGAAGGTATGAATAGAAACAGGTTATAGCTATTCATTCAGCTTCAATGCAGCCAGGACTAATTTAGTGTATAAGAAGTAAGCTTGTGAACTTGTGTTATTGTTAGAAGCTATGTGATTCATACCTGATCACACTGCTGTAAATATGTGCTACTTACTGCTCATCCTGACTCTAAAAATAACCAAATCTTATAGTTCTGTAAACTTGAGCTGTGTCCCGGAAATTGCTGAGTTTGGTCATCTTGCAATAGTGAAGAAATTAGCCAGCTCGTTTAAAAAAACAACTTACCTGTACATAGTATGTGTATTTTCTCATTTTCAAGAGAGGGAAAATATTTTACATAATTACAGACATATCAAATATGTAAAACCTCTGGAATGAAGCATAATATCACCTGATGATGGAGATGATTTTTTTTAACAAAGTGGAACAAAACAGCCCAGTCTTCAATGAGTGCCTAACAGGAATGATCTTACACAGAAATTTAGTGGCATCACAGGACCAGGTGTATCTGTAGTCAAGCTTGAGAACAATATGGTAGTTTTAAAAAGAAAAAAAAAAAAGTTCTTCCAAAATCTTTACTTGTTAAATGGTATAAAATTAAATGTGCATGTGTTTTCACTGTGCTGTATCTTGCACAACCTTCAGTTTGTGTGCATAATTGTAGAAATCTTTAGGAAGTTCGATACATGTTTTTCCTGAAAAGCAGTACTAGTACTAGAGTCATTCACCATAATAGAAAATCTATCATTATGGGCAAAAGGCTGTCCCCATTTAGGAACAGTACTGATTTCTGTCACAGCAGGATTTCACATGTTGTGATCAACATCAAAATTTTATCTTAATCTATGGCCCACAGTATTGTAAGAATCTAATAGCTTCACTCAGAAAAGCGGTTAAAAACAGAAAGAAAAATCTGTAACAGGTTTAATCATCTAGGGATTTCATTTGTTTCACTATTCTCTGTGTCAGGTTTTTGCATCAGTCACATAAGCACTCAGTTCTGTCATGTTCTTTGTACACATTCATCTGATCTTGGGAAAAAGACAGCTGCTCCTAGAAGTAAATATCTGGACATTAGAGGTAACTGTATGATTTTTTTATCTGTTCTTCACTGTTCATTCATACAAAAATGTGCACATCTGCATGACTTTGACTACTTGTTTATTTCTTTTTAAAAAAAAGGATAATTTAGTCAGTCCTGAAAGGTCACAGTGAAGCAGTATGTGGGGTATAGCATGAATATTTTCAAATAGCAATGATGCAGACAATTGGCTCTGGCTCCACAGTGCAAGATCCCATTTTTATTCTATTTTCAGTGTCTGGCAATTAAAATTACTTGGTCATAGTCATACCACTTTTTAACCGTGCAATGCTTTCATTGTTGGACTGATTTTGTACTCCTTCGTTGTGGTGCAGAGGAATCACCCGTAAACAAGATAAGAAAGAAATTGAGGGCATGGTTGAAACATTCACTGGAACATGATCAGAAAGCTTAAGAAATAAGTCCTGACTTCCATTAGAAAGGACTTAGATTCTCAGATCTGAGGATGCTCAAGATGGGAACTGGATAAAGAACTCTGTTCCACATAGTATAAATAGAAAACATGCTGATGGATTGTGAAAGAAATTTGACATTCATGTTTTGCAGGAAATTTGAACTTGGAGGTTACCAATATGTAAAGACTTACACACATATACAAAATTTCATTTTGATAGTGAGAAGGCAAAAAACATCTTTGTAATGGATTGCAGAATCAAGGGAATTCAGTGTGTGTAATCCTGTATGGATTGGTTGTGTGGGGTTTTTTTGGGTTTGTTTTTTTTTTTGGTGAGGAATGATAAGGTGAAGAGTCTGGTTTATCAATACAGTCAGTCAGTTCTAAGTTGATGTTCCTAACTGTGACTGTATAGATGTGGTCTGGCTACCTTAACCTTGAAGGATCTGTGACTAATGGTTTACTGTGCTGCCTTACCTAAACCAAAGCTGATTAGAACATGTCTGTGTGACTGTAATTACAGGAGTGACTGCAGGATGAGTAAACTCAAAGGTGAGGATGGGTTTTGACACTATTTGAAGTGTTGGGATTTTTTTCTGTGCTGTAAATATGCACACATGTAGGTTAGCCATACAGACTTGGAAGCAAAAACATTTTTTAGTTTGCATTTTGTTTGCTGTGGTAAGTCATATGGTCAGACATTAAAGGCTATTTTTTTAAATTTAATGACTGGTAGTTTGTAACTTTATTCTCAAAGCATGATAATTTCTTTGAAAGAACAGCAGTTTTTAATTATAGAAAGAGAAGTGCTTCTTTTTAAAATTAAACTACCTCAGCTTCTGGTTTTCCTGATACTTCTTCCTTCTGAGTTTGCAACATAAAGTAATTTAAGAACAAACTGGTCCTATATACACTATAAATTTCTTTATTCTTAGCATCTACCTACACCTGCATGTGGCTCTTTGCCTATAGGAAGGGACAGTTGCTAACATCCTACTGCTCTTGTGCTGCTATCAGCAGCCAGCAGCAGAAAAACAGTACACCAAGCAAGTTTTCAGAAATTTAAAAATAAGAAACTCCAGGATTATTTCATAGAGGTTCTAGCTTCTGATATCAAGTAGGTTATCACAGGTTGGAGACTTCTCTATTGGGAAGAGTGAGAACCATGCTTCTTTCAGGTCTGCCCAGCAGATGTACCCCTGTATACCTGTGTAGAGGTAATTAAAAATGCACAGCAAAAGATCTGACATATCTGCTGATGTTAGGCTACAATCTAATACAAAAAGTCAGCATGCATGTATGAAAACACCTTACTACTGTCTATTGAAATGGTAGAAAGCACACAAAAAATTTAAACCTTCTATTCATCATTATTAACTATGTTTCTGAGATTAAGGCCAAAGACATGGGAAAAAAACAAACAAACAAACCAAACCAAACCAAACCAACCAACCAACCAAACAGAAAAACCACGAAGCATCAGGTATTCCAATGGGCTTTTCTTCACTGATTTCCATCTGTGCCAGTAATAATTTTATATTGATTCTTCTCCCCATTTCCCTTTGGCTTTGGTACCCTATATTGCATTGTATTGTATTATTACAATGATGAGCACTGTTAAGAATAATGAAATAAAAAACTTCAAAGACTTTGTTTTTTTCTGGAGTTTTTTTGAAAGCTGTTTACTTTGAGAAAGAGGTTTGGTATTAGAAGTGAAATCATCAAAGTGTAACTTCTAAATATTTATTGGTAAGTCTAATTAGAATTTTTTCCAGTTGTGTGTGCCACATTTGACACAGTGATATGCAAAGTCATTGAACCTACAGAAGCTGCTGTTCTAAAGCATTTAGTGAAGGAATAATACATATAGTAGTTGATTCTTGTGATTTATGAACAATACAATAATTAATTCAAGAAGTTTTACTATTATTCTATACAGTGCTTTGCATGTTAAGGAACACAAAGAGTAAATTACAACTCTTCAGACACCCCTTGGGAGCAAGCAACTTTTATACATACTAAAGCCAAAGATTTCAAACATTTTTCATTTTTAATAAGCTTACATTACTGACAGACTGTATATTCATATGTAAAGATCTTCTTTTTACTTAAATTTTTCTGAAATCTCAAATTGACCTGAAATTCATTTCGGTTTTAGTTATCCTTTTGCGTTGTTTCACCAACAATTTTGGCTTCTAACCGGTATTTTAGCATTTTTTTTCATGAAATGAGCCATGTTTTCAGCTTTTTTTTTTTTTATTCCTGTATTTCTGCAGCAAAATTTCTCTCATGTTTAGGTACTAGAGGCCAGCTATTGTGTGTTCTTCTTGTGACCTGCATGCCCAGCTTTGGTAGCCTGGTCTCATATGAATTTGTGTCAATTGTGTCAGTTATGTTGTGAGAAATCTTTTAGGTTATGTTCTTATATCCAGAAGGAAAAATCAAAGAAAAAATCAAGGCGTTTTGCAACAATGCAGATTTTATCCCTCTTTTGTATGATTCCTCTGAGCATATTATGATGATGAAGTACAGTGATCTATCACTAAACATTTTCTGCATTTTGAATATGACATGAAGATTCAGACATACAGAAATTTAAGCTCATAGATGGTAGACTCAGCTTTTCAATTCTCTTCAGGAAACAGTCAGCCATTTTAAAGTATACTTTTAAGGGGTTAAAATGTGAAGCATAAAATACATTTTTACTGACTAATTTCTGAACAGTCATATCACATCACATAGATGTAAGATATCTATACATATTTAGTCTTATATAAATGAATATTTTAAGTTAATATAATTAACATGGCTGGATAATTGAACCATTCCATTTGATTATTTAAGTGAACACAATATTAATTACACACTTTTGAATTTGAATTATGATGCAGGTCAATATATTTTGCAGAACTAATTTATTATAATTTCATAGAAGATAAGCATTTTCAATACATACATCTCAGTGTGAAAATGAGCTGTTCTTATTCAGTACACTTGTGCAATGTAAGCTGATTTCCTTAGAGAAGAGTGTTAATTAAACCAACATTCTGCAATACTGATATGCTGAGGACTGCAATTTTCAAAGACTAATAACTTTGCCAAATAGCTACCAATATTCACTGACACCCTGCAGATTTGAGTGTAGTTTGCTTGTTTTTCTTTCCTTTGCCCTATTAGAAGTATCATCCTTGTTTTACGTGAATAGGGCTTAAACTGGAACATTTTTCAGCCCTCTCATTCAATGCGTGATCACAAATCTCTACCTAAATTTTGTAAATATAGGGACACTGTAATACACCTCCCTATGATTTGCAACATTTGTAAGTAGCATAATCCTGGAAGTAAGGAAATGGATACATGGAGGTTAAGCAATATGCCTGAAACTAAGGAACTAGCAGTTAGCAGAGATGGGATTAGAATTACAAACTTTTGGCTCTTGGCCCTGTCTTCTGTCCAGCAGCTAACTGTCACTTGCAGTGCTTTTGGCTTCTAGTTTTCTCTCTTGAGACCAAACTTAAGAAAACGGGTTATCTGAATCTTCTTACTAGTTAGATATGAACTAAGAAGGGAACCATTACTATGACTGATACTACTTTTTGTTTTTATAATAATTGGAAAGAATGTATTTACCTTTGAAAGAAAAATGGAAAGTGCAATCCTTACTGGTGGTTATATTTCAGTAATTTTTAGTTTTATTTTAAAGATAGGCATGAATTTTTCTTTCCAGTTATGGTGGAGGTTTGAGAGTGAAAATCTCTATGACAGGGCAAATGTAAATTAGGTGTGTTTGTTTGTTTTTTTTAAGAAAGAAACTTCAGTGTGTCCTACAAAGCTTGTATTTTGTATCTAAAACACCAGGCATGTTGAAAAAATGGTATATTGGATGAAATCATAGAATGCATTGCAAGTTCTTAGTGTTGAATCACTACCTTGAAAATGTATTTCAGACCCTGCTAAGATAACCTCTGCACATCAGTAATTTCAATGGTTCAGTCCTGGTTGCAATTTATGGGCGATCCATCACTGTAAAAATTTAATCATTCTACAGATAAGGTATGATGTAAAGGGCAGGTGAATTAACTTTGTTGATTCTGTGTTGTTTTCACTGACTCTTTTGGGACCATACACCTGAACTGTTGTAGATAGTTCCAGTTTGGTCCATTTAGCTTGGTCTCGGAACAGCTGTGGATTCAGTGAGAACATAAGACAAGGACAGTGCATGAGACGAAAGTAAGAATGGAGTAAGAGTCCCTGTGTCTGGGACACTGTTGATGTTCTCAAGTGAGGATGACAAAGGATTGTGGTATTCCTTCTAAGGAAAATGACCAAACAGAAGTGAGGCTCTTCAGAATCTGTATGTACCACAGTAACAAAAATCACTTGTCAGTGCTTGTAATTTTTACAATGTAAATCACCTCTATGAATGAAACAAAATAATTTCTGGATTCTTTAACTGAGTAACAGAAAAGTTTTCATGTGATGTCAAAAAAAGATGGAGAATACTAGGGATGATTTTGTCTTACAGCATAGTAGCTGGCCACACATAAGACACTTAGACTTCTTCCACACTGAATTTGTCATTATGCTCCCCTTCAAAAAGCATGCCGTTTCTGGATGTCAGTTCTATGTAGTGTTACGATTTCTTGGTATCTCTTTTTTTTTTTTTTTTTTGTACAACATCATTGTACGAAGTGCTGTCACATATCAAACTAAAATAGAAATGGACTTGGAGTAATTAGAGTTTTACTTTTATGGGGTCATGTGTTTCTTTTTCTTATGTTTCTACATTTTAATTGAATATTTGAGCTAGTTACATCTTGTTTGTGCATACCTTTATATGAGGTTTTAGTTCCCTCATTCTTGAATGTAATATATATAAAATATACTTAAAGTTTCTGGTGGCATAACTTTATTAGAGCAGAGTTAGAGCAATATAGCTCCTGCAGAAGAGTTTCATTGAGCAGATTCAGTTTTAACTACAAAACTGCACTTTCGGTGTAGTGTTTTTTGCATGTTTGCAGTGAATTGTCATTATTGACAATAAAATGTGACTTGTTAGATATCATATTCACAGCAGGAGCCATACACAGTAGAATATTTTTGTAGCTGACAGCACACAGTATCAAAATTATTGCCAGTGTAAATACATTCTAATCAGTGCTTTCATAATCTGCATAACCATATCCCAGAGCAGGCTACATGTACTGATGTATCTTAAGTGACTTGTAGGCAAGGAACTGGGATGATCCACTGGGGCCTTCAGTCACTGAATCTTTTTTAATACCTATAAACAGTTTTCTGACTTAGTTTATGAATGTCTGCTTATGCATCAGTAATATATCATCTTACAGGCAACACTAACCAGCCTTTAGCCCTGAAAGCTGGGCTGCATTGCGTAGCTCTCACAGTATCATTGATGAGAGGAATGTGTAGTCTTTCTACTTTGTTGAGCGTATAATTTAGATTTCACATAATCAGTTGATCTAGTCAAATGATAGATGTTGTTTTACAAGTGACAGAGAGAGAGATGTTCATCCTTCTGGGATTAAATAGTTCTACCCTAGTAAGAGGGAAAGATGTGACTCTCTAATAACTAGTATTTTTTTATTTATTTTATAGCAAGCTTAATGATATAGTCTTCTTATTAACCAGTTTAGCTCAATTAATTATGGTTATGTCAAGTCATGCCATCTCTTAATGCTTATGTTTGCAAGTAGAAAATCATCTTAAACCTCTTAATGCCCCAAACTGTATATGTCCATCTGGACTGTAAAATTTGATTAGACAATGCACACACATATTGTCACAAGTAACAAGTCTTCCCCCTCAGAAGTTTAATAGTTTAACCCAACTAAGAAAGAGGTATAAAATAATGTATTTACCACCAGGACAGGACATGTCTTTCCAGAATAGTTCAGAAGAGGACAAGGTAATAAACCAGCTTGTCACTAAGTTGAAGGTCAGTTATTATTTTTGAGACTGGTTTAATGAATCTAAAGGTCACCTTCATACACCCAAGGAAGAGATTGTGTATATTCCTCATCTGTTGAGGATGAAGGCTGGGGACTAGTATTTGACCTAGGTCTTGATCCCCAAGTTAAGCCTGCTCACCTTATCTGGAAACAGAAGTGGAGAAGGAATGTCTTGGTTTTGGTAACTACAATAGGAATATTGAATGACTTCAAATTTTCGATCACCCATGTCCGTATTAACTTTGAAAACATATGTATTTTGTGTTTTAGACATTAAAGATTTTGACCAGTGTAGCCATGTTATACAAAAGACTAGGGTCTTTGGTCACTTTTGCAGAGCATAGTAGCAGATAGTAACAGAACACTTTTCCCCATTGAGGTGCTGGCCAGTTAGAGTATTGGTAACAAGAGAGTTTGCCTCCTGTGTTGGAATAGAAAGATGATACTTAGATGAAAGTATCTGCATGTGGACTGTTCTAAGGAAGAATTTTATTAATTTCCCTTCTGCTTGAACAGGAGTTATGAGAATTTGCTTATATGAGTACCTTGGCAAGCATTAACACTGAACCATATTTAGTATATAGAGTTTAATGGTTTCTTTTCTCTTTGAGTCAGTCTTATCATTACATAGGTGATTTCACTATCACAGTCACTAATCAGCAATCTGTCCTGTGTATAAATGGCCAAGTATGCATTTTGTTGTGTTTAGATAAATAAAAAATGAGTGGAAGCTTCACTCACTTGTTACAGTGCCCTGGTTTTATTCTTCCTAATTTCAGTACCTGTATTTTGAGGGGTTTGGTAAGACTGAAACACCAATGACACCCATCTCCATAGTCATAACCCAGACACTCTCAGTCACTAATTGAAACTCTTACCTCTAGGATTTCGTTATTCCCCCTTTTCTCTTAGAGCAAAATTCCCCTGGAAAGAGATAAGCTTGGCTGGCATTTTAAGATCCACTGCGCATACTTTGCACGTTGGAGTGTCAGCTCTCAGTTACCAAATAATTCATATGCAGTCTGCAGACATTACAATTTGAAAAAGAAGTAGTGGAAAGCTTTGAAGCGGAATTTCCTTTCATTAAATTAGTGAATATGACAAGGTTATGTAATGTTCCTGGGGGATGAAGTGGTGCACGTCACTAACGTTTTAGATTCAAGAGGCTTTATGCTTTTCATTTGCTGTTGGAAGAGGGCTTAGTACTGGATTAACTAGCAAGTTCCTCTTTCTAACTCAGGTAAATTAAGACCCCCCCCAATTTTACATATACCGTATGTGATAAATACTATGTATACACAGAATCCTATACCTGTTTTGTTTTGTATTATGAATTTGAACACAAATAGTGTATAAATTAAAGCCATATGTGCAGCTGGGTTAAATTTACAGTGTTGGAATTTGTAAAGGCTTTGGAAAGAGAGAAAGAGAATTCTTGCCTTCCTTTGAATTTACTGCATAGTGGTACTTAGGGCTACACCTACATCTTGCAGTGCTTAGGTTAATGAAATACTAGAACCAAGCATCCTGATTCTCTTTTCTTAAACTGTAAAAATTCTTGTGTGAAAACAACTGAAGAGACACTGGAGTAAATAAGGGGAGATTGAGAAGCAAATGTTCTGTAGTGATATTGAAAAGAAGGTTAAAGTTTGTAGTGAAGGTAATGGTTGTGTAGTGCTGGCAGGTAAAGCGGTGTAGGTAGCTTGGTGGCTGAAGGCAAGAGGAGACAGTGGTAAGTGTAGGTCTGTCTTTAGGAGCTTTCTCCTTTGTTCTGATCATTGAGGAGGCCAACTCCGATGGCCTATCAGCCCTGGCTTCGCGCATTAATGCTCTACCAGGGCAATAGTTAATAGCTGTTTTCAGTTTTACACTGTGTCCTAATGATTTGTCACAAGACCAGCTTAAATTGTTATCAGTTTGCCTGCAACAGTTTTAATAGAAAAAAACCACAACAATAAGTTATTTAATTCATCCTACGTAAGGTATAAATGTGTTGGCCTATAGTATTAAAGAAAGGCTTTTTCAGAGGTTTGTCTGATAGGTTCTTCATATTTGTGAAAGACTTTTTCTTTTGTCCAGTTATTATAAACTGTTTATGAGTATGGGAATGGGGAGGGGGGAGGGGTGATGTTAATTGGCAAATAAAGGTCTGCCTGCTGTCTGTGTTAGTTTGTATTATTTCCATGTCTGTAGGGCTCAGATAATGTCTGTCTCTAAAAAAGCACATATAATCCACAATGAAATGAGCTGGTACCAAGGTCTACACAGCCTAGAGACACAAATTAGGAATGTACTATTTTAACATTAGACCTTTTGGAAAATGTAACCCACTTAGTCTACCTATACAGCCTTACTTCTAAGTTGGTATTTCAGTGAATAATAAACCCAATGGTCAGCCTAGTAAACTAACACTGTGCATTGCAGAAAATTTGGAAACAGAAAGATAGACTTGACTTGTAATATTTTCCTTCAGAAGAATGGGAAGTATTCCTTTTTTTTTTTTTTTTAAGCTGCTCTACTAAATTTGTAGAGTGGTTATGCTTAGGCTGATTGGAGGCTGGGGAACTGTAGATGACGGCTAAATTGGAAAAAAAGCCCAATCATCTCCCCAGAAAAAGGAGACATTTTTTGACATAATTGTTTCTTCTGAGTGCTTTTGTTTTTAGAAGAGTATGAGTAGCAGAAAGAAGCGGGGGAGATAAATATTTTCTTTAGATTATAAAGATTTTATGAGCATTGTTGTAAGGGCTGGGTTTTTAAGAGTATGTTGTGATGCCTGTAAAGTGAAATAGCTTAGTTTTCTTCAGCCAGGGTTTTGGGAAAACTGTGTTTATACCTGCAAATATTTTCTGTGTACCAAATGGATCGAGGTCATCATCTGGAATTAGTTGGCATAGCTGGATTGCATGTGGCAGCAATGAAAGATGAAAACCTGGTAATTTTTATTCACAGAGCAATATGATGGCATCAAATGTGTAGTTGCTATTCTTGCTGAAGTATGTAAGGATCATGCAGTGTTAAGATGTTTATGATGAGAAAAAGTTCACCAGCTTGTGACTAATGGACAGGAGCCTTTAGTATCATCAGGTGGTAACTTTAGGATTTCTTTATGCAGGTTTCATGAATACAAGTTGTTGCTCATCCTTACAGAAAAAAAAAAAAGCTAATTAACTTTCTTACATAGCTAATTTGCAGGTCCAGTCTAAGTACAGGTTAGAATAAAAGCAAGACAATTGTGTATAACAATGATCAGTCTAACTGATGTTCCAAATTATGATTAATGAGGGAATTAGAAGTAAATGCTGTAAATTAGTGTTCTCTGAAAATTATTTTTAATAAATAAGTGAGAACTAAAAG